>NC_064290.1:29857304-30036754 GCF_019186545.1 Solanum stenotomum | reverse complement strand
GGGGGGGGGCAGCCATGAACTGTATGGATATTTGATCTACAAATAAGCTATGACAAGTAAGAAGTTGAAAACTAATAAGTGGGTGGAATGACCACACGTGATATATATATATAACCCACAAAGTTATCTTAGCAAAACTATACAACCTGATACATTAAGATGTTCAAGAAGCCTCTAAAAGATGTGCAACATCAAATTGCTAATAACTTGCCGAGACAGACCTCGGTGTATACAACAAGAAATTTGTGCATATCATCAAAAGTACTAGATACAAGCTGGCTCCGGATAGAGATGGAGCTCACCAAAACATCAACTGAAGTCAACAAGAGAACCTAATGTGGATGTCCGCTTCCCTTGAGAACCTGATCCTGCATTTACAAGGAAATGTAGCACCCCATATACTGGGTTGTCAGTACATATGAAACATGTACTGGTAGGAAGAGAAAACAGAAAAATAGATCGATAGATAGGAAAGCTCATATGAATAAGATATTGAATAGAGAGAGCTAAGAGTATATTAGGAGTAAACATAAGATATACAACAGTACCCTACGCGCTGACTTAATTGTCTCATAATATAATATCTCAAGCAATGATCAATATATAATGATACCCATAGTTTTCCCAGGTGGAGTACTTTAAATATTTTTATTACAAATGTTCACGTGATGGCAGATCAAGGAAACTCACATTAACTATATGCCATGAGTTTCCTAAAAGTTCATCTCAATGTTTGTATGCATATGTTATAATCGCGGTCTGGTATGAGGTGCACCCATCGTGGGCTCACTATGAGGGTCTGCCTGCAGGCCATATGTGCCATGTATTGGATCGAGTCAGGGGGAACTAGTATATGAGTTTTCCGGCTGACTCCAAATACAAATGATGCCACAAGGGCGGTACGCCTCAATATTTAGGCTCACTATAGTGGTTTGGTCTCAATCATGTGCACATAATCGTTGCGTGAATCTGTCAAGTAGAAACTATGAATACCTGCCCCTCACTATCTTTTATCGAATAATGTTATAAGATCTATAACATAGAATTTATGCTAACGGTCGTTCAACTAATGAAGTAACTAACCAATATGAAGGTTTTACTTTCGTGTTTTAAGTGAACTAATTTGACCTTTATATAAGAATCACGTGACACGGATGATGCCTCAAAGGCAAAAGGAGTTTAGCTTCACATACCTTGTTGCTTCTTAGGCTAATGGTAGTTCCCAGAGACCCAATCGACTGAACCAAGTCAATCTAGACTTGACACTAGGGAGATTTTCACAATTTTTGTTGTCGAATACTAGAACTCTTAATTCCTTTGGGTTTGGCAAGAATCGGATTTTCTCAACCAAAATCTCCTAAATTTCTCGTGCTTCGAGAGGTCTAGCGTAGCAGATAGTTAATTGCCTTCCTCTGAATAAAGTTCATCAGGTTCCATATATTTCTTTCTTTAGGAGGTTGCCTCTTTGATTTTTTTTATTTTATTTTTTATTATTATTAACCTTATCAAATCAGCCTTTTTAACATTATAAGGGTTGAAGAACTAATTAAATATATCAATATTTATCCTATTACCTAATAAAGGTTAGTGGCTGAAATTAATTGCAAGGACCCACTGTCCATTGCTTCACATAACTGACTCAAAGCTATTTAAATTTGCTCTTTTGAAAGAACCAAATAAATCCCACCAAATAGAGAGCAAGTAATTTACCCATGTCTATATTTATAATTACCTTTCTTTATGAAAACAAAATGCCAAGAAACCATTCAATATTATTGCTGCGTTTTGACTTATAAAATAGCCAATTAAACCTTAATTGGGAATTATATTTTCTTTTTTGATAAGATGCTACCTTAAGGATACGAAATGCTCACTTGACATTTCTTTAGCTGGAAGCAGACAAATATATATATATATATATGTATCCACTTTAACCATTTTAGCAAAAGCACAAGATGTTATGTAAATACAACCGGTTCTTCATTTGACTTGGTAGCGAGTAACACTTCATTATCTTTTCCAAATACTATTTGTAACACTTCCGACGTAATTTCGTAAATACCAAAATTTTATAGCACACTCAACATCCTTAATTTGGTATATAGAGCTCCATATAACCCTTTATGGCTTTAGGGTTAGATATTTACTTAGTAGTAAACTTACTTCAGATTCCAAGATGCTACATTCTCCCCCACTTAGGATCATTCGCCCTCGAATGTCACTTGTTGCTTAATAGAATTTATAACTATCCAGGACACTCGAAAGATCACCTACTTAATCTCCACCTTATTTTATCCAACATAAGGCCTTGAAATTTGGCTAACTTTTAGAATTTCCAAAAAATATTTTGATAGAGTTTTCTTTGTAATTAGGACTATCGGGAAGCTGTCAGTTAGCCAAAGTACATATACATAATCTTCATAGAGCGTCACAAAAATTGCAATAATCTATGGTCATAAACAAGGCTCGACTTGGCCTTATACTCGCACAAAGGTAACACAAATATTGAAGTTTACCTTATACTTTACTTCTAGAAGCCAGTTCCATGAAAGACTTTGATATCATAAACATATATCATGTACCTAAACATATCATGAGAAATAAGAATACAATGGTAAATATTGAATAGGCCAATAACTATATGAAAGAGACACATCGTGTAAGAATCTTCTGGTTGCCCTTGGAATAGTTATGCATATTTAGCTTGCATGTCCTCTTCTGGTTGCCCTTGGAATAGTTATGTATATTTAGCTTGCATGTCCTCTTCTGCTTCCGCGGTAGCCTCTTCTATGTTCTGGTTCCTCCAAAGTACTTTGATTGAAGCTGTGTCTCTACTCCTTAACTTCCTGACTTGTCGGTCTAGTATAGCCACAGGGACTTCCTCAAATGATAGGTCTTGTGTAGGTTTAATATCTTCTGTTTGAGTGACATGGGAAGGTTCTCCTAAACATTTGCGTAGCATACACACGTGGAAGACTGGGTGCACTGTAGCTAACTCATGAGGTAACTCTACCTCAAAAGCTACTTGGCCAATTCTGCGTATAATTTTATAAGGCCCAATATACCTAGGACTCAACTTACCTTTCTTTCCAAATCGCATAACACCTTTCATAGGTGACACGTTCAAAAATACCAAATCATCAGTCTGAAACTCTAGATCCCTACACCGGACATCTGTATATGACTTTTGTCGACTTTGAACAGTCTTTAACCGCTCTTGTATTAACTTAACCTTCTTAACGACTTGGTTTACTAGATCTGGTCCTAGTATTTGTGCCTCGCCTACTTCAAACCAACCAATAGGGGATGTGCATCGCCTCCCATATAGAGCTTCAAATGAAGCCATACCAATACTTGTATGATGATTGTTATTATAGGCAAATTCTATTAGGGGAAAATGATTATCCCAATTGCCTTTAAAGTCTAGTACACGTGCTCTCAACATGTCTTCGAGAGTTTGAATAGTGCGCTTGGCTAGACCGTCTGTTTGTGGATGAAATGCAGTGCTAAGATTCACCTATGTGGCCAAGCTTATTTGAAATGATCTCCAAAAATGATCTATAAATTGGGCACCTCTATCTAAAATATGGACACGAGGTCCCGTGCAGGCGTACAATCTCTCTTATCTATAACTTGGCAGAGTCTTTAGCTATGCTGGTGGAGTTAATAGGTAAAAAGTGGGCTGATTTTGTCAGTCGATCAATTATTACCCATATAGAGTCATGTTTATGAAAAGAGGAAGGCAAAATTGTGATGAAGTCCATATAAATGGCTTCCCATTTCCATACCAGAATACTTATGGTCTGAGCTAGGCCACCAGGTCTTTGGTGCTCTGCTTTTACTTTCTGGCAGTTGGACCATTTTGCTACATACTCCACAATATCTTTCTTCATATCATTCCAACAGTATACCTCTTTCAGGTCATGATACATCTACATAGAACCAGGATGAACTGAATAACAGGAGCAATGCGCCTCATCCATAATTTTTTGTCTCAGCCCATCAACATCAGGAACACATAATCTACCTCGGCATCGCAAGGGGCCATCACCCGCTAGCTCAAATGGTGTAAACCGATGCTTCTGAATTCCCTCTTTATACTTAAGCAATATGGGATCGTCATATTGCCTCTCTTTTACCAATGCCACCTATGAAGACTTGGCCGTATTCAATACCACAATGCTCCCATCCTCAGAATCCATAAGTCGAACACCTAGGTTGGCTAATTTATGGACATCTCTAGCCATTTCATGCTGAGTAGGTGAAAAATATGCCAAGCTATCCATATATAATCGACTGAGAGCATCTGCTATAATGTTACCTTTACCTGGATGGTAGATAATATCAACGTCATAGTCCTTCAACAATTGTAGCCACCTCCTCTGCCTAAGGATCAAATCTTTCTGCTTAAATAATTATTGAAGGCTCTTATGATTAGTAAAAATATCAACATGTACTCCATACAAGTAGTGTCACCATATTTTAAGTGCAAATACCACAGCTGTAAGTTCTAAGTCATAAGTGGGATAATTCTATTTGTGCTTCTTTAACTGCCGAGAGGCATATGCTATAACCTTCCCATGTTGCATCAGGATACAACCTAATGCTGCATCAGGATACAACCTAAGCCCACACCTGAAGCATCACAATACATCACATATCCTTCTGTGCCTTCTGGTAGTGCTAGTACTGGCGATGTCATCAATCTATCTTTTAACTCCTGAAAGCTTCTTTCACAAATGTTTGACCATTGGAACCTAGCCGCTTTCTGTGTCATTTTAGTCAATGGAGCAGAAATAGAGGAAAAACCCTCCATAAATCTCCTATAATAGCCGGCTAACCCCAAAAAACTACGTACCTCAGTAGGAGTGGTAGGACGGGGCCAATTCTTCACAAATTCTATCTTCTGAAAGTCCACCCTAATGCCTTCTCCGGAAACCACATGGCCTAAAAAAGCTACTGAACTCATCCAAAATTTGCACTTAGAAAATTTAGCATATAATTGATGTTCTCTGAGTGTCTGTAGCACTGACCTCAAATGATTTTCATGCTCTGTTTCATCCGATGAATACACCAAGATATCATCTATAAATACAATCATGTACATATCAAGAAAGGGCTTGAAAATTCTATTCATCATATCAATGAAGGCTGCTGGGGCATTCTTCAGCCCAAATGACATAACAAGGAACTCAAAGTGCCTATAGCTTGTTCGAAAAGCTGACTTGGGAATTTCTACATCATGAATCCTTAGTTGGTGATAACCGGACCTTAAATCAATTTTTGAAAAACATCTAGCTCCTTGTAAATGATCAAACAAATCATCTATTCAAAGGAAAGGATACTTATTCTTTATTGTCACTTTATTCAACTGCCTATAATCTATACACATTCGCAATGTACCATCTTTCTTATGCACAAATAGAATTGGGGCACCCCAATGAGATATACTGGGCCGGATAAAGCCCTTATCAAGCAAGTCATTCAACTGTTCTTTTAATTCCTTTAACTCAGCAGGTGCCATTCTATAAGGTGGAATTGATATTGGCCGAGTATCAGGATCCACGTCAATACCAAAGTCAATTTCTCTAATATGGGGGGGGGGGGTAATCCTGGAAGTTCCTCAGGAAACACATCAGGATATTCAATCACCATTGGTACGGACTAAAGAGTTGACATATGTTTCTCAGCCTCAAGGTCTCTTACTCGAACTAGGTGATGTAAACAACCCTTTGCAATAAGATTGTGTTCCTTAATAAAATAAATAAACTCTCCTCTGGGCATCATAGCATTACCCTTCCAATCTAGGACTGACTCTCCTAGAAAATAAAATTGGGCAACTTTATCTCGGCAATCGACAGTGGCATAACAAGGGGACAACCAATCTATGGCCATGATACCATCAAAGTCAATCATTTCTAGCTCAATCATATTGGCTCACGTATCTCGGCCACATACTATCACTACACATTCATGATAAACCCGCCTAGCTATGATAGATTCTCCTATTGGATCGATACTACATATGATTCACATAAAAACTCTGGCTGTATTTCAAAATCTTTAGCAACAAATGGAGTAATATATGAAAGTGTAGCTCCTGGGTCTATCAAGGCATATACATCCCATGAGAAAACAAATAAGGTACCTATGACCTCGTCTGGAGACGCCTCTGAATCTTGTCAATCGGCTAGTCCATATATACGGTTTGGGCAGGCACTTAAACTAGTCAATCTGCCTCTACCAGATCCTCTATTTGATGGTGCCTGAGGACTACGGAAAGTGGGAGGTATTGATGACGAAGAGGTTGCTTCTGACCTATAGACTACGATCTCTCACCCTTATTTCTATCTCTGAGTTGCGGGCAATCTCTTACCAAATGACCTTCTACTCCACACCAATAACATTTATTTGAACCACGTCGACACTCCCTTCCATGTGCTCGGCCACACTGTCTGCATGCAGGTCGGAGTGGTAATCCCCGATTAGTACCTCTCTGAGGTCGAAAGTATGGTACCCTCGAAGTCTGGCCCTGCTTACGTCGAAGTCTCGAAAATTGAGCTGGAGTACTATATGTGGAGCATGTTGTTGACTGAGTCTGCCTAGATGGTCCTCTGCTGGTGGAAGCTCTATCGCCTCCTTGATACTGGCCCGCCATCCTAGACCTCTTACTTTGGTCTCTCTCCCATTCTACTTCACGATTATGTTGATCCTCCTTTAACTGCTAATATCCTTATCCCTATTTAGGGTAGCAACCGAGAGAATGCCCTTCAAGAGATCCGCGAGGCCAACTACAAAGCGATGAATCCTTGATGTCTGGGTATTAACCTACTCCGGAGAAAACCTAGATAATTGTGTAACCCGCAAGCTATACTCTCTGACACTAAGATAACGCTGCTTTAAATTTAGAAATTCATCCAGCCTTGCCTCTCTGAGCTCTAATGGCATAAAATGATTCATGAAGGCCTTTGGAAATTCTTCCCAGATCGCTAGGGGAGCATTTTGGCCCCTCGAAGCTTCCCACATCTGATACCAGGCAATAGCAACATCTTTAAACTGATAAGAAGCTAGTTCAACATCATCTGTCTTTGCTACCCACATCACCTTACTGATTTTATGAGTTTCGTCAATAAATTGTTAAGGGTCCTCCGCCAAGCTGGAGCCTGTAAATATTGGTTGATTCGTACGAAGGAAATCTCGAATCCTAGATCTGGATACCTCTCTCTGAGTAGTATTAGGTACCTCTACACTTTGTCTTTGTGCCTGAGCAGTTACTAACTGAGTGAGCAACTTTATCGCTCCTCTAATATCCAGCTCTAAAGAACTTGGTGGCGGTATAGGGACTATTGATGGCATTGTTGGAGGTTCGAGAACCCTTAAAAGTTCTTCTGTCCTAAGCGCATGAGGCCTTAAAATCATAGGACTTGACAAACCTTCTTGATATATAGTCTGATCAATTGACATTAGAGACTACCCTGTGATGGCGGGAGGGTTGTCAGTAGTTGCCACCTGGACGACATTATCCTTATCTGTAGCAGATATGATCTGTATGACACAAAAGCAAAACATGAATCAAAGTAAGTTTCTATGATAAACTCTATTGCACGATCTAGATTACAATAAGAACAATTTCCTAAATGCCCTTGTAGTTCCTTAATTATAAATGTGGCGCGCAACACATTGATAAGTAAGGTCCTACCGAACACGGCTTCGTAGACTCCCTAGGACAACTGAACCTAGGCTCTGATACCGAGTTTGTCACAGCCCGAAACGGAGGGCGGACATGAACTGTATGGATACTTGATCTACAAATAAGCTATGACATGTAAGAAGTTGCAAACTAATAAGCGGGTGGAATAACCACACAAGATATATATATATATATATATATATATATATATATATATATACATACATATATGTAGAACCCACAAAGTTATCTGAGCAAAACTATACAACCTGATATATTAAGATGTCCAAGAAGCCTCTACAAGATGTGCAACATCAAATTGCTAATAACTTGCCGAAATAGACCTCGGCGTATACAACTAGCAACTTGTGCATATCATCAAAAGTACAAGATACAAGCTAGCTCTGGATAGAGATAGAGCTCACCAAAACATCAGCTAAAGTCACAAGCGAATCTAACGTGGATGTCCTCTTCCCTGAGAACCTGATACTGCATTTACAAAGAAATGTAGCGCCCCATATACAGGACGTCAGTACATATAAAACATGTATTGGCAGGAAGAGCAAACAGAATAAAAGAATGATAGAAAGGAAAGCTCATATTAATCATATATTAAATAGAGAGAACTAAGAGTATATTAGGAGTAAACATAAGATATACAACAGTACCTTACGCGCTGACTTAATTGACTCACAATATAATATCTCAAGCAATGATCAATATATCATGATACCTATAGTTTTCCCAGGTGGAGTACTTTAAATATTTTTATTACAAATGTTCACATGATGGCCGATCAAGGCAACTCACATTAACTATACGCCATGAGTTTCCTAAAAGTTCATCTCTATGTTTTTACGCATATGCTATTATCGTAGTCTGGTACGAGGTGCACCCATCGTGGGCTCACTATGAGGGTCTGCCCGCAGGCCATATGTGCCATGTATTGGCTCAAGTCAAGGGGAACTAGTATATGAGATTTCCGACCGACTCCAAATACAAATGATGCCACAAGGGTGGTACGCCACAATATTCAGGCTCACTATAATGGGTTGGTCTCAATCCTGGGCACAGAAACATGTTGCCCGAATGTGTCAAGTAGAAACTATGAATACCCGCCCCTCGCTATATTTTATCGAATAATGTTATAAGATCTATAACATAGTATTAATGCTAATGGTCGTTCAACTAATCAAGTAACTAACCAATATGAAGGTTTGACTTTCGTTTTTTAAGTTAACTAATTTGACCTTTATATAAGAATCACGTGAAACGGATGATACCTCAAAGGTGAAATGAGTTTAGCTTCACATACCTTGTTGCTTCTTAGGCTAATAGTAGTTCCTGGAGACCCAATCAATAGAACCAAGTCAATCTGGACTTAACACTAGGGAGATTTTCACAATTTTTGTTGTCGAATAGTAGAACTCTTAATTCCTTTGGGTTTAGCAAGAATCGGATTTTCTCAACCAAAATTTCCCAAATATCTCGTGCTTCCAGAGGTCTAGAGTAGCAGATAGTTAATTTCCTTCCTCCGAAGAAAGTTCGTCAGGTTCCATATATTTCTCTCTTTAGGAGGTTGCCTCTTTGATTTTTTTTTAATTATTATTATTATTAACCTTATCAAACCAGCCTTTTTATCATTATAAGGGCTCAAGTACTAATTAAATATATCAATATTTATCCTATTATCCATAAAAGTTAGTGGCTGAAATTAATTGCAAGGACCCACTGTTCATTGCTTCAGATAAGTGACTCAAATGTATTTAAATTTGCTTTCTTTAAAGAACTAAATAAATCCCACCAAATATAGAGCAATTAATTTACCCATGTCTATATCTATGATTACCTTTCTTTATGAAAATAAAATGCCAAGAAACCATTCAATATAACTGTTGTGTTTTGACTTATAAAATAGCCAATTAAACTTTAACTGGGAATTATCTTTTCCTTTTTGATGAGATGCTACCGTAAGGATAAGAAATGCTCACTTGACATTTCTTTTAGTTGGCAGCAGACAAATATATACATATATCTATCCATTTTAACCACTTTAAAGAAAGTACCAGATCTTATGTAAATACAACCAGTTCTTCATTTGAATTGGTAGCGAGTAACACTTCATTATCCTCTGCAAATACTATTTGTAATACTTCCATCGTAATTTCGTAAATACAAAAATTTTATAGAACACTCAACATCCTTAATTTGGTATATAGAGCTCCATATAACTCTTTATGGCTTAAGGATTAGATATTTACTTAGTAGTAAACTTACTTCAGATTCCGAGATGCTATAGGTGAAAACTAAAATACATTGATATGATGACTTAATCTAAAACCTAAACTCTAAGAAATCTAAAACTTAAAAAATCCTAAACCCTATCAAACCTAAAATTCTAAGAAACAATAAAGACTAAAAATAAAAAAAACCTTAAAAACCATTAAGAAAAATCCTAAGCCTAAAAACCCTAGAAAAACCCTAAACCTAAAAATCCTAAAAAAGACATGTACCCTAGAACCTAAGAAACTCTAAACCCTAAAAAAACTTAAGCTTTCACCCTAAGAAACCCTAGCAAATATTATACCCTAAACCCTAAAAAACCATAAACTCTAAAAAAAAACTACACCTTTAACCCTTTGAAACACTAATAAAATCCTATACCCAAAACCCAAAACCCTAAGAAATCCTACACCCCAAACCATAGAAAATCCCTACACCCTAAACCTTAAAAAAGCTCTACATCTTAAACCCTAATAAATCCAATACCCTAAACCCTAAAAAATGTTACACCTTAAAGCCTAAGAAACACTACACCCTAAACCCTAAGCATATAACACCCTATAACCTAAAGAGGAAAGCTTAGAAAATTATCAAAAGTTCCAGGTGTCACCCACGAGAGACAACCACCCCTCGTGGTTGGACCCACACCCCATAGGTGAGCCTCGTGGATAGGGCACCAAGGACACTATCTAGGACAGTGAACCTCGACCATGACCCACGCCCCGTGGATGGGTACACGACTCGTGACTAGGGGTCCGTAGATGGATCAAATTCTCTGTTAATACCACGCCCGACTAAGAAGGACCGTAGGTCTATCCACGGTCCGGCGTTGGAGATCTCATGGGTGGGCCTTTTGGGATGGTTAAGTAGATGGCTTAAGGGTCTTTTCCAGTTTTATTTAAATTGAAGTGGTGTCATTTTTACTAAGTCTAAAACACCTATATAAGTATTTTTAACCCCCAAAATCCTCCATTAATGTCATTTTCTCAAAACCCAAAAGAAAACCAAAAACTCCTCTTAAAAACATTATCTCTCTAGAAGTTTGAAAAAGAAGGAAGAAATTGGAGCTGGGTAAAGATCAAGTCTCCCAATCTTCAAGCTTTTAAGGGTATTTTGACTAAGTTATGATGGATTTTAATCCATGGGATCCTTCCTCCCATGGAGTCTCCTAGAATTCCACAATTTGAAGAAGAATTTCCCTAATTTAAATAGGGTTTTTTTCAATGTTGTGTGTTATGATGAATGTTGATCCAATTGAGTGCATTGTTATTGTTTATGATTAAATTGGTAGAATTGAATGTATTTAGGATTATGACATGTACCCATTCCTACCCTATGATTTATATGTGGAATTGATATAGTTGGGTTTGATTCCATGAGAGGGAAACTCTGTGGGTTAGATATCTTCTTATAGGATTGGTGAAGTATGATTAGAATTGTTTGAGATTAAAGCATATATGATGAATATAATGTTAATTTCTTGAGAGTAAAGCATATATGATTATCATGAGATACAGTGCTTTGATAGTAAACGTCTAGACTATGAATTATTGATTGTTGATTTTGTAGTACGGAAGTGATACTTCAAATAATAAATTGATAAGCAGGATTGAATGGTTGTGAAAGGTCTACTCACATGAAGGATTCTAGGTTGAAAAGATTGCTCACCTAAAATGAATCTAGATTGAATTGCTTAATGAATGAGGAGGCTAGAGGAAATTACCCTTGACCTCCATATGCAAGGAGATGAGGTGATTCTCATACTTCTTAGAATTGAACAAGAGGTGTGTCCCCACGTTCTTACTATGTTGAAATGATGTGGAGGCGAGTACCCATGCTCCTTATAAAATGATATCAAGGCGAGTAAACATGTCATATGATGAGATTGTGGAGGAGAGTACCCACAATCTAAAAGTAAGTAAGGTAAGAGGCAATTACCTATTGGACTTTATCAGCTAGGCATAGAGGTGAATCCCCATATCTTTAATTGTAAGTATGAATAATATGATTATGTTATGAAGTTGATTTGCTTGGAGTGTTGCTAAATATGCCTTCCATGATGTAAGCTTGACTAGACGCGGATGACCTACGTCTTGGCTAAGGATAAGTGAGGTTACTTAAGGAAGTATTCCTCTTTCATTATGATGATTATTATGACTTGATTATGTTTATGCCTTATGCCTTATGTTGACTAATGCTTATGATTATGCTGTTTATGCTAGCCATCATATTTAGTACTTGATTTTACTAACTCATACTCTTGCCTACATTCTAATCAAATGTAGGGTCCAACGACATTGATTCTCACACTCATGGCTAGCTTCGTTGTTGATCAAGGAAGTTAAGTTTTGGTGAGTCCTCATTCTTTTCGAGGATGTTATCACCACTTTCTTTTATGGTTTTCTTTTATGACTTAGAATATTGTATGGGTTGCGTCCCAAGATTTCTATTCTCTTATGTTACATGCTTTTAGACAATTATGCTATACTTCTACTAGTTTTATAAATACTTTAATTGTGTTGGAAAGTTTTAAATCCCCGCTCTTTTCTATTACTTTATGTAATGATATTTTAAGTGTCTTGTATGAGGCCTCTCGGGGTCTTATACGCCTTGTCACATCTAGGGGGTACCCCTGGGTCGTGACAATGCCCTAAGAAATCCTAAACCCTATATGTTCAGTAACTCAAACCTCTAAAGCCAAATAAATCATATACCCTAAAAACCATTAAGAATCCTATAGCTACAAGACCTTCAACACCACTAAAAAACCCTGAAAACTTTTAAAACCATGCACCTAAAAAAATCCAAGTCTTAAACCCTAAGCCCCAAAAAAACCTTAACCCTAAGAGACCCTAAACCCAAAATTCTAAACCTTAAGAAACCCTAAACCCTAAACACTAAGAAACACTAAAAATCCCTAAACCCTAAATCCTAAATCCTAAACCCTAAGAGAGGTAAAACCCTAAAAAATCATAAACCCAAGAAATTCTAAACCCTGAACCCCAAAATACCCTAAAAACCATTTAAAACCCTCAACCTAAAGGACCCTAAAACCCCCTAAACACCCTTAAAACCCATTAAAAACTTTCAAAAACCCTAAACATAAAAAACATAATCCCTAAACACTAGACTGTAAAAAAACCCTAAACCCTAAATTTTAAACCCCATGAAACTTAAGAAACAGTAAGAAACCCTAAACCCTTAAAAACCTAATAAAACCCTAAACCTAAAATACTGTAAAAACCCTTAGACCCTAAAAAATAATAAACCTACAACCTTAACACTAAGCCCTAAATCCTAAGAAATCCATAAACCTAAACATTAAAAAACCCTAAACCCTAAGAAATACTAAAAAAATCTTTAAATTTCCTAAACATAAAAAAACCTTCAGAAATCCTCAACCCTAAGAATCTCAAAGACCTAATCTCTAAGAAACCCTAAACCCTAAAATTTCCTTAAAACATAAAACAAAACCCTAAATCTAAGAAACCCTAAAATCCATAAGCCTAAAAATCCTATTGACCTTGAGCCCTAAACCCTAGAACCTAAAAAATATTAAACCTAAAATCGTAAACCATACGTTAAATCCTAAGAAACACTAAGAAACCCTAAACCCCCTAAAAATACCCTTAACCATGAGAAAACCCTAAGTCCTAAGCCCTTAGAAACCCTAAACCCTAAATATTAAGTAATTCTAAACCCTAAACCTAAAGAAACCCTAAACCCTACAAAAACCCTCAGAAATCCTAAACATAAAAAAACCATAAAAACCCCTTAAAACCCTAAAAAATATTTTAAAACCCTAAACCTAAAAAACACTATCTTGAACCCTAAAACCCCCTAAAACATTAACCTTATACCCTAAATCATAAAAAATACTAAACCTTAGACCCTAAGAAGCCCTAAAAAGAGTCTATACCTAAAACCATAAACCCTAAACCCTAAGAAACCATACGAAACCCTAGACCCTAAGAAAACTGAAACCCTTAGAAACCCTACGCCCTACAAAGCATGCAATCTTTAGAAATTCTAAACCTAAAAGACAATAAAGAAAACACTTAAAACCCTAAAGAAAACTTTTAAAAATCCTAAACCTAATAATCCCAAAAAAAAACTTAAATAATTAACCCTAAACCCTAAATTATATATATATATATATTCCACGATAGCCTAAGAAACCTTAACGCTTAAAAATCCACAACCCTAAAAACCCTTTAAAAACCTAAACCTATAAAAACCCTTAAAAAATCCTAGCCCTAAAAACTATAAAAAAAAATACTAAACCTAAAATCCTAAACCCTAAACCCTAAGAAACCATAAACCTTAAAAAACCCTAACAAGCCAAAAATTCTAAGAAACCATAAACACTAAATTTTTTTAAAAAAACTATAAAACCCTTAAAAAATCATAAACCTAAAAACCCTATAAAACCCCGAATTAGAAACGAGGCAAAAAGAAACTTTTTGGAAAAACTACAAGTGTGACTCATGAGGGTCAACGATGCCAAGTGGTTGGTGGGTGTCGTGGATAGGGCACCATGAAAACTATCTAGGAAAGTGACCCACGACTCGTGGATGAGTATATGGTCCGTGGTCCAGGGGTCCGTAGGTCGGGCAAAATTCTCTAACAGAGAACCGCGGTGTGAGGGATGGACCGTGGGTCCATCCACGGTCCGTAGGTAGAGGTTCTGTGGGTGACAACTGACATTTCAGATGAGGGGTAGTTGTGTCTTTTCTGGTTTTAATTTAATTGAAGTGGTGTTGTTTTGATAAAGTCTAAGACACCTATATAAGTGATTTTAACCCAAAAAATCTCCCAAAAGTCATTCTCTCAAAATCCCAAAAAAAATCCCAAAACTCCTTCCAAATATTCTCCCTAGAAGTTGGAAGAAGTAGAAGGAGATTGAAGCTAGATCAAGATCAAGTCTCAAATTTTCAAGCTTGTGAGAACTTTGTAATTAAGGTATTATGGCTTTTCATCCATGGGATCCTTCCTCCCATGGAGTCCCCTAAAATTCCATAATTTGATGTAGAATTTCCCCAATTTAGTTAGGGTTTCTTACTTTATTATGCGTTATGATGAATTTTGATCCAATTGAGTTGATTATAATTTTTTATGATTGAATTGATAAAATTGCATGTATTTAGGATGAAATTACATGTACCCATTCCTATCATATTATTTTAGGGTTGAATTGATACAGTGGATTTGATATCATGTGAGGGAAACTCTATGGGTTAGATATCTCCTTATAGGATTGATTATTTATGATTAGAATTGCTTTATATTGAAGCATATATGATGAATATTAGGTTAATTTGTGGAGAGTAAAGCTTAGGAGATGATCATGAGATTTAGTGCATTGAGAGTAACGCCTAGACTATGCATTGTTGATTGCAAATGCTGTGATGTGGAAGGGATAGTTCCTATAATGAATTGATAAGCATGATTGTATGAATGTGAAAAGTTTACTAACATGAATGATTCTAGGTTGAAATGATTGCTCACTTAAAATGAATCGAGATTAAAATGCTTAATTAATGATGAGAAGATTACCCTTGACCTCTATATGAAAGGATGTGAGGCGATTCCCTTACTCCTTAGACTTTAACAAGAGGTGAGTCCCCATGTTCTTATTATGATGAATGGACATGGAAGCAAATACCCATGATCCTTATGAAATAATGTGGAGGCAAGTACCTGCATTATATGATTAAATGATATTGAGGTTATTGTCTGCTTTATATGATGAGGTTGTTGAGGCGAGTACCCCTAATCTAAAAGTAAGTAAGGTAAGAGGAGAATACACATTAGCCTTTATAAGCTAGGAATAAAGGCGAATACCCATGTCTTTAAAAGTAAGTATGACTAATGTAGTTATGCTATGATAATGCTTTGTTTGGAGTGTTGCTAGATATGCCTTCCATGATGTGAGCTTGACTAGAGGCAGATGATCTAAGTCTTGGATAAGGATAAGTGAGGTTACTTAAGGAAGTATTCCTCTTTCATTATGATATTTTATATGTATTGATTGTGATTATGCCTTATGTCTTATGTTGACTAACCCTTATGTTTATGTTGTTTATGGTTTCCATCATATTTAGTACTTGATTATACTAACGCATACACTTGCCTACATTCTTATCAAATGTAGGGTCACACGTTCACGATTCACAAGCGTGTGGCTAGGTTCCTAGAGGAATGTTTAGTGAAGCTTTAGTGAGTCCTCATTGTATTAGAGGATTGGATCACCCTATCTTATTATGTCTTTCTTTTATCTTTAATACTATTGTATGGGCTGCGTCCCAATATTTCCATTTTCTTATGTTTAGATGGTTTGATATGATGTCATGTTAGACTTCCACTTGCTTTTATAAAATACTTTGATTGTATTAAAAATTTTTAAATTCCTGCACCTTTTCTATTACTTTATGTTATGATATCTAAGTAGCTTTTATGAGGCCTCTCGGGGTCTTATACGCCTTGTTACATATGGGTGGTACCCTAGGTCGTGATAGAGCAGAAGCTTTAGAATGGTTCTAGGATATCTCAAACCACGTCTAGTAGAGTCTTGTTCATAAATCTGAAGAGCGTCACATTTATGAATATGAGGCTATTAGATATTTAGAAAATTCCACTTCTTCACATCTTTAAGTTGGGCCATGGATTTTTACCCTATAAATCTTTGTCCTAATCCATGCCCGATGGTTTTCAAGAAATTACTACTAGAAGGGCTAACACTAGAAGGTTGGACGCAAGCAATGTTGAGAAAGAGGTTCCTCCTCAAGCTCCAATTCACCCATTGAATGAGAATGTGACGAATGCGGAGTTTAAGTCGGCATTCCAAGTGTTGTCTCAAGCCGTGACAGCAGAAGCTAACAAAGAGGTGATAGCTCCCGTGAACCCACGTGTAGGTCTGGCAGCGGCAAGAGTACGAGATTTCACAAGAATGGACCCACCTAAATTTTATGGCTCCAAACTTGTCCTCGAGAGTTTATTGACGAGGTTTATAAGGTGCTTGCTATCATGGGTGTAACTTCGGTAGAGAAAGCGGAACTAGCTACTAACCAACTCAAAGGGGTTGCTCAGATCTGGTTTAATAAGTGGAAAGAGGCAAGGCGGGGGGAAGCGGGTCTCATAGAATTGGAAAAGTTCAAAAGTGCTTATTTTGACAAATTCTTCCCTCTTGAGATGAGAGAGACCAAGGTACCTGATTTCATCAACCTTAGAGAAGGAAATATGAGTGTAAAGAAATACGCTTTGAGGTTCACTCAACTATCCAAGTATGCTCCTTCCATTGTGGCGGATCGTAGGGCCACGATGAGTAAGTTTGTATTGGGAGTATTCGACATGGTAGTCAAAAAGTGCCACAATGCTATACTTGTTCTTGACATGGATATCTCTCGCCTTATGGTGCATGCCCAACAAATTCAGGAAGAAAATCTCAAGGAAAGATCTAGGGAGGCAAAAAGGGCTATAGTGGATGATGGCAAATTTGCACATTCTAAGTTAGGTGGACGGGGTTGTTTTAGATTTTGACAAAGGTACTCTAGGCAAGGTTCTACAAAATGCTTCTCCGAAGCCAAGAAATAAAATAGTGTCTAACCCTAAACCCCAAAGAGATGGTGGTAAATCATTGATGCGTACTTGTGCAAAATGTGGGAGAAACCATGAAGGGAAATGTCTAGTGGTATTAATGCTTGTTTCGGGTGTGGTAAAATGGATCATAAAATAATGGATTGTCCTTTGGTTGCCAAGAATGATTGAGATGGTCGTCGTAGGGCTCAACCCTACCCTTCATCCGATGCGAGTGGTTCGAGTGAAAATGCTCTTAAGAAAAATGGTTTCTATTCTCTCCAAACTAGAGGTGACCAAGAGAGCTCCCTGGATGTTGTGACTGGAATGCTAAAAGCCTTCCATAGAGATGTATATGCTTTACTTGATCCGTGTGCTACTTTGTCATTTGGAACTCCTTTTGTAGCTATGAGGTTTGATATCCTTCCCGATATATTGTTAGAACCTTTTTCTATCTCTACCCCTATTGGTGGTTCTGTGGTGGATAAAAGGGTTTATAAAATATTTCATGTTTCCTTGTCCCATAGAGTTACTTTTGTTGATTTGATAGAACTTGACATGATAAATTTCAATGTCATCTTGGGTATGGATTTGTTGAATTCTTGCTATGCCTATATTGATTGTAGGACTAGAGTTGTCAAATTTCAGTTTTCAAATGAACCTATCCTTGAGTGGAAGGGGGGAAATTCTATGCCTAGTTGTCAATTTATTTCTTACCTAAAATCTAGGAAAATGATTTCGAAAGGTTGTGTCTACAATATTGTGAGGGTGAAGGATGTGAAGTCCGAAACTCCTACTCTTGAGTCGGTCCCTATTGTAAAAGAGTTTCTGAAAGTTTTTCCGATCATTTACCCAGTGTTCCTCCCTAAAGGGAAATAGACTTTTGGATTGACCTTCTCCCTGATACCCAACCTATCTCTATTCCTCCATATAGAATGCCTTCGATGGAAATTAAGGAGTTGAAGGAAGAGTTAAAGGATATATCAATTAAGGGTTTCATCTGATCGAGTATATCTACATGGGGTGCTCCGGTGTTGTTTGTTAAGAAGACAGATGGTTCACTCCATACATGTATTGATACCCCAATTGAACAAAGTGACCATCAAGAACAAGTATCCTCTACCAAAAATAGATTACTTATTTGATCAACTTCAAGGGGAAAGTAATTTCTCCATAATTTATCTCGGTTCGGGTTATCACCAATTAAGGGTGAAGGAGGAAGATATTCTGAAAACAACTTTTAGGACCTGATATGGTCATTATGAGTTCTTGGTCATGTCTTTTGGTTTGACTAATGCCCCGGTGTCAGCTATGGACTTGATAAATAGGGTGTTTATATGATACCCTGATATGTTCGTGATTATTTTTATCGATGATATTTTGATCTATTCAAGAAGTGAGAATGAGCATATTGATCATTTGAGAATTGTATTGTAAATCCTCAAGGACCAACAACTCTATGCAAAGTTTAATAAATGTGAATTTCGGTTAAGGTCCGTAGCTTTCCTTAGCCATATAGTTTAGAGCAATGGTATTAAGGTAGATCAAAAGAAGACGGATGTGGTCAAGAGTTGGCCTAGACCTCTATCACCGATAGATATTAGAAGATTCTTCAGTTTGGCCAGTTATTATAGAAGGTTTGTTGAGGGGTTTTCCTCCATTGCTTCTCCTTTGACCGATAGACTCAAAAGAAAGCCAAGTTACTATGGTCGGAAGCTTGTGAGAAAAGTTTCCAAGAATTGAAAGATAGACCTACTTTCGCTCTGGTGTTGACATTACTCGAAGGTACCAATGGCTTTGTGGTATATTGTGACGCCTCTAGAGTGGGTTTGGGATGTGTGCTTATGAAAAATTGTAAGGTAATTGCCTATGTTTCACGGCAACTAAAAGTTCATGAGAAGAATTATCCTACCCATGATCTTGAATTAGCGACAATTGTATTTGCCTTAACGATTTGTAGGCATTATTTGTTTAGAGTCCATGTTAATGTGTTTATCGATCACAAGAGTTTACAATATGTGCTTATCCAAAAATATGTACATCTTTGCAAAAGGAGGTGGCTTGAATTATTGAAAGATTATGCTATGAGTGTTCTCTATCATTCCGACAAAGCAGATATGGTGGTGGATGCCCTTAGTCGGTTGTCCATGGATAGTGTTGCACATGTTGATGATGAGAGAAAAGAGTTGGTTTGAGATGTTCATAGGTTGGCCCGGTTGGGAGTTCAATTGTGGTTTCCACCAAGGGTGGTATTATGGTCCATAATGGTTCCTAATAATCATTTTGTGGATGATGTGAAAGCAAAACAATGTCTAGATCCGACATTAGTTGAATTGAAAGAGACGGTACTAAAGAAGTCCTAGAGGCTTTCTCCCAAGGTGGAGGTTGTGTCCTAAGGAACCAAGGTCGTTTATCTGTTCTGAATGTTGATGACTTAAGGGAACATATTTTATCGGAAGCCCATAGTTCTCGGTATTCTATTCAATTGGGAGCCACCAAGATGTATCATGATTTGCGGGAGATCTATTTGTGGAATAAGATGAAGAAGGATATTGCGGGATTCGTGGTTATGTGTCCTAACTGCCAACAAGTGAAGGTTGAGCATCAAAGACCACGAGTTTTACCCAAATATATTATCATTCCTATTTGAAAGTGGGAAGATTTGAATATGGACTTCATAGTAGAGTTGCCACGGACTCGACACCAATATGATTCTATTTGGCTTATAGTTGACAGAATGTAAAAGTCGGTCCATTTTATTCACGTCAAAGTTTCCTATACAGCGGAAGATTATTCTAAGTTGTACTTGAGGGAGATGGTAAGATCTCATGGAGTGACTTTGTCCATTATCTCCGATAGAGGTACTCAGTTTGCTTCACAGTTTTGGAAGTCGTTCCAAAAGGGTCTTAGCCCTAAAGTTAAGCTTAGCCCAACTTTTCACCCCCAAACCGATGGGCAAGCAGAAAGAACAATCCAAACACCGGAAGATATGTTAAGGGCTTGCATGATTGATTTAAAGGGAAAGTGGGATGACAATTTGCTCTTGATAGAATTTGCCTATAATAATATCTATCATTCGAGTATTGGCATGGCTCCATTTGAGGCTCTATATGGTAGGAGGTGTAGATCCCCTATCAGATTGTTTGAAATAGGTGAGGTTGCAGTAACGACCTGAGAGCACCCCCTAGTCGTTATCGGAGTATTCGACCTCTCGGAGGTCTTATAAAAGCCCTTAGCATTCGTCATAGCATTTATCATAGAAAAATAGCGGAAAATTTAAAACTTTTTCATAATATAACACCAGACATAAAAGTCACCTCATTAAACCTTTAATAAAAAAATAAAAATACTACGTCTCAAGGTAGCCATCTTAAAACATGACTACAACACAAGAGGGACACAACCCAAACAATACAAAAGAAATTACTGTCCAGTACATAGAACTTAAGGAAACTATTTAACATAAAGGTCCTTGAATATTTAAGGACACACCCGAACTTGGGAATAGTAAGCCAAGCTCATCACTTCTAGGAAAGATCCTTTAGCCACCACCACCTACACTTGGTGTAAAAAGATGAAGAAGAATGGTGTTAGTACAAGAATGCACTAAGTATGATTACCATGCAAAACATGCTCTTAAAAGGACAGTTGGAAACCATGCATCATGCCTTTTTAGAGAAACTTCAAGAACATTTAGTACATTAGGCACAATATAAACCACATACATCATCATACACATGGAAGCCATTCATAATAGCACATAGAGCCACTTATAACATTTTAGGCACATTCAATGCATACAATACATTACCTTCCTCTTTACCTTAACGCCTTTCCTCAAGCAACCCTAAGGGAATACTTGGTGCAATGTATCGCCTTAAGGTTACCAAAGGTGAACTTACATATAGCCTTCATCAATAAAACCACATATATTCATAGAGTCATAAGCACACCATAAGTCATAGTCTTCACATAAGAACCATCACCTAAGACAATCCCCGAGTCACACTAGTGCAATGTGCAAGTAGCATCCCATAATACTACTTACACCAAGTGTTCCTAGGAAGCCACCATAGACTAGGCACATCCTATTCAACGAGTAATAACATCTTCATTTAGACATAAGACCAACATACTTCATTACATCATATAAGGAATCATTCCTTTACTACATCATTGGTCATAACCCATTTAGTTCATATCATAGGTAAACCACCCTCACAACCCCTTCACAAGCTCACTTTTGCAATGTACACATGGAGTCCCATACCCCCACATATACTAAGCAAACCCATTAAGAAGTCATAAGTGTAATGCGCATGCATAAACATACTTCATGTCTTGACATAAGTAATGTCAACCTTAACATGCTTTCACATTAACATACATAGACCATAATCTTCATTACATAAAGAGCCTAATCAAAACCTCCCTTAGATTCCACTTGCATTAGTAGGTTCCACAGTCCTACCTACACTGAGTAACTCTTTGAGAAATCATGACTAGAGTTCATATTCTTATCTTAGTTCATTTCTTAACTTTCGGGAGACATTGCCTTAACCAACATAGACCATGTGAGCTACATGGAATCCGGTGTTCTACTCCCACATCGAAAAGAGAGGGTACTACTTGCCAAAGTAGGACCTACATACATAATAGCTATCTAGTGGATCCACTAAGCTAATACCTACGGGGGCACGTAGTTATGGAACAAAGAGATTGCTACTAGAAAACCTTGACTTACTAAGCGTGGAGGTTCCCATCTCATGAGACAAGATCTATGTTGGGAAACCGGATTTGCTAAACGTGAAGGTTCTCTTGTGGTACGCCAGACTAGCTAAACGTGAAACCCCCACTCTCATTTTTCATGTTTACTCGGTGCTAAGCTCCAACTCCCTTTTTAAACATCTTTAGGCCTTTATTTAACATTAGTTCATAAAATAGGCTTTAGGGACTTAATCCCTCATATCATATAGCTCAAAGGTTTCTAAGATGAGAATGACCTTTCATCATAGAACCTACATTGTGTGAGAATGACATTTCAGATAATCATACCATATTCATAACATAGTCTAGTTTAGAGTATAATTGAGGAAACCTTTCAAGAGACTCACTTTCACTAGATAATCATAAGCCTTATTCATTCATTCATGTGTGTTTGTACATATGTGAGAAAGCCTTTCACATAAACACCTTTAGACAACACATATTCATACCTTGCTAATCATACACTTTGCATACATAATAAGATGTAAGGGTGCATATAAGAGTTAACCTTTCAATAGACACCATAACACATCATATTCATAGCTATACATATAGAGTGTGTGTGTGCATATTGGTCCTCATAGTGACATAATAGCAACAACATTGACATTGAGTGCACTTCCCTTAAAGGGATCACCACACATTCACAATGTCCCCAAATCATGAGCAATTCACATATAAAGCCTTTAGGGATTCTAGATGACACAACCACACTTCATCATAGGAGACATGGATACATTAAACATTGAATAAGTACTCCTAACATGCATATGATCACATACTCATATAGGGTCCATAAAGGTGGGAGGAGGGGAGGGGGGTCATTCCACAATAGTGATTAACATAATCAATCATGTAGACCACACCTTATCCCTAACATTATTATTCACATTATACTCATCATCATCAACATACTTTAAACATCATGCTAATATTGAGGATTTCATACATAACCTTCATAGCACAACTTCATAAACATATGCATCATAATCATCAATTCACTTCACATCTATTGCCTTCAAGGCCACGATCTGAACACGTATAGATAGACAAGAAGTGAACACCTCCACCATAAGTGGATCAAACCACACAACCTCAATTCTCATACTATAGACGAGAAGTTAGGTCAACTTACCAATTCTCCAAGCCATGATCACCATGGATCAATCCTCAACAATTCATAATCAATTGGCATAGATAGTAATAGTAATCAACAATGTAATTCAATAACATAAACACAATCTAAGTACAATTCTATAAACAAAGGGATCAACCCATAAGTTTGCCCATAAGGCCATAATTCTCAACTCATCAATATACCAACAATTCCACATGAATAAGTATAGATAATCATAGGAAACATCAATACAATCTAATCTAAACATAATTTCACCAATAGGGATCATATTCACAAAGACCCACATTATAGGCCAATTTTCAAGAATTTAGGGATCATGGGTTCTTCAACAATTCCTTTGAAAATTGCTTGAAAAACATTAATTCCACATTAACTCATCAATAGAATGATTTAGAAAATTGTTTGAGAAGGAACCCATGTTTAGATTGAAAATTGGGAATTTTGGTCTTTGAATCACTTTTGAAAATCTTTGATAAAACTCTTTGAATGAGAGGTTATTCAAGAATCAAGAGTTACCATACCTTAATTATTGAAGACCCATGAAATTGAAGAAGAAATCAGCTGAAAACCCATCTTCTAGCTTGAGCTTCATCAAGGTCTTCAATGGTGTTTTGGAAAGAATCTATTCTGAGCGGGAAGGGTCAATTTGAAGAATGGGGTCTAATTTTAGGTTTTGGGGTTTTAACCAACTTAAAATACCCTAAAATAGGTAGAATAACCGTTTTCAATAATTCCCCAAAGTACCCAAACTACCCCTCACTTAGTTGGACCAATTAAACAAGTCAAACTTGAGTTTTATTTTCGCAGATTTCATCGGGAAACATGTTCGCGATGCGGAGGTGTTCCCACAAATTTTCTAGAAATTAAATTCAAGATAGTAGAGTCTGCGACGCGGACCAAACTTTTGGCCTTTGGTGGAGTAAGTCCGCGACGCGGACATGCTCCCTCCAAGCACAACTTCAAGTTGCCTTGGCAAATTGCTTGGCCAAGGTTGGGGTCCTCCTCGGGGATCCTTAGGGCGGTCCCCGGGGAGTCGTATACGAATGTTTTGACCCTAAAAATATTTATTAAAACACTAGAGTCACCTCCACTGATTTTAGACTCCAAATAACACCTAAAAACATGAACAACATACTAGAACACACCAACACGTAAAAGACTAGTTTCCGAACGTTTTGGTCGTCCCTTGACGTTGGACTTCCGAACTTTTTAAAACTGACTTAAAAGGCTATTCTTCATTATTTTGACAAGTTATTAATGCATAAAACTCATGTGAGGCTCTACTTTATCCTACTTTATTTTGAGGGTCGTTACAATATCTCCCACTTAGGAACATTCGTCCTCGAATGACACTTAAAACACTTCTGAGGACTCAATGACCCAACTAGCAGCTCACAATACACAACACACAACATCAATATAAGAGCACACATCAAGGAGGAACATCAACTCCACATAAAAGGCTCAAAACAACTTTGTACAATTCAAGAAAGTAGCAACACCTCTACCAACTTCTTATGCATCAACTTTATTATTTTCCATTTCACTAGAGGAACTTCCTTCTCCAATTCATCACTATGCTTAAAACTCTTTACTTCTCATAAGTATAGGAGGAACTACCTTCTCCATATTCAATGAGCATCAACATATATATTAAGCAATCAACAAGACATTTCTTTAACAAGACAACATCAAGCATGCTCATTACATCTATCATGAAGTCAACATCACACAACATCCATGGGTGCAATTTCAACCATCAGAAATAAAGTTCGTGAAAACTCAAAATACAACTTAAGCATGAATTTTCACAAAAATATGCACATACAAGGAAATGATATCATAATCATCATTCTCATTTCAAACACCAAAGAAACACAACATGCAACTATCTCATAAAAGCACTTTATGCAAGTTTATCATAGTAAATCATTTAAGCATGCACTTCAAATCAACTCATGCACTCCCAGCAAGTTGAAACTTTATTCACCGACTCATAATGCATCAACCACATAGGCCTTTCTCATGTTCATAGGAGGAAGTATCTTCTCCTAAGAATGACATGATATTTACCCATTTTATATCATCATAGGGTCCATTATGCAATGGCTTTCAAGTGCACACATAGACATGATCAACATTTCCGTTGATGAGGCAATTAAACAATTCATACTAGTTGCACCCTACCATGAGGATTATAGATCATCTACTAGTCTTATCATTTAATAATCATACTATCAAGAACATACATGGCATTACCATGTTTAGTTAAGTTCAAGGAGGGACTACCTTCTCCTAGTCACAACATACACACATAGCATCATAAAACTCATAAGCAAGCATTACACAAAGGTCAGTTCTTTTAAGGAGAAATTCCAACTTCTAACCTAAGAGCATGCTCATACTCTCTTCCTCATGATGTCAAGAGTGCATTCACCATATAAAGATGCATATTTACATGAGAAACATGAATTTTATTACTAAAATTCCATTTTTATGTAGTAAGAATCCTTCGAAACATGCATAACATAGTGTCTTCTAGGACATGCATAACATACGGAGATCAGGCAACACATAATCATATGCAAGACTCCAAACATGAACAAGCTACTAGGAACTCTTCGGTCTCAAGTTTGAATAAGAATAGAAGGAAAAGATAAGGATATCAACAACCTTAGTACTCACTCATCATCCCCCACTTAGGGTAAACCCATCTAAGAGCACATTAAAGTAAACAAGAGAACTATCGCTTATCAATTAAGCATAATGTCCCCCTCTTGGGATCAAGTTATGCAAACTCCTTCAATCATTTCCTCTTTCATCTCTAAGGTAGGAACCGTTCTACATTAAATCTTCATTATACTCCCTTAGGTGAGGATTTCAACAATCCAAACAAAATGAGTATCTATACCACTCCGGTTCATATCTATCACCCAAAGTGGTTCTCAACATGGAGAACTCAAGGAAGATCAATGTAGAACTATTAAGGGCACTCAAAACCTTACCATCTAGGGACATTATCCCCCACTTGGGGTGAGCTTAACCAACTCTTTATCACATCATACCCTTATCATCACCTTTGGTGTAACTTTCCGCTCAACCATGCCTAGGTATTACTTAAACACCCTCTTTGAATGACCATAGTTAAGATCAACCTTACAAGACAACTATCCTCTTTAGAGTTGGTCAGCATCTATTCTCTTGTCCTTCCAATGAACTAAGGGGTACATGCAACTCTCCAAGTTAACCTTAGAGCAAAACACTATACCAATTCATGGAACAAAGCACTTTTTTCCGCTCTTAGGGCAAGCCCTCACAAGAACTTTGATTCACACAAGGACAACTATGAAGTATCCCTCATAATAATAGCAAACTTTCAACTCACACTAGTTACCACATTCCGTTAAAACTCCGCAAATCTTCACCATGACTTTCTACTATCATTACCCATCACCATAAAGTAACTCATCATGCTAAAAAGGATTTCATTTTTACCATAACGACTCTTACCATACGAGAAGTACACCACCATACAACATTTTCAATGTAATGCTCCCAACATCATAGGTCACACATAGCCATGATTCGCATCACAATATGATTTCCAAATCTACCTTCATATATATACTCATATAGTCACCACATCATAAAAAGCATTAAAACTCACCATTTCTTCCCTCGATCCTTGCAACATCACCCCTTCCAAATAATCACATCTTGAAGACCACAACACAGGGGAAAATAAGATAGAGAGATCTACGGTACGACACAAAAGTAATGAAGAAATTGAAATTTCTATCATCCAATAGCCTCTAGATCATAGATGTGTCGCGACTCACACCGATGAACAAGACTCTACTAGACGTGGCTCATGAGACGTTGAATCCTAAGACCATTTTCATAAGCTTATGCTCTAATACCAAGTTTGTAATTACCCGAGAGCACCCCATAGTTGTTACCGGCGTATTCGACCTCACGGAGGTCTTATACAAGCCCTTGGCATTCGTAATAGCATTTATCATAGAAAAATAGCGGAAAATTTAAAACCTTTTCATAATATAACATCAGACATAAAAGTCGCCTCATTAAACCTTTAATACAAAAATCGGAATACTACGTCTCAAGGTAGCCATCTTAAAACATGACTACAACACAAGAGGGACACAATCCTTACAATTCAAAAGAAACTACTATATAGTACATAGAACTTAAGGAAACTCTTTCACATAAAGGTCCTTGAATCTTTAAGGACACACCAGAACTTGGGAATAGTAAGCCAAGCTCATCACTTCTAGGAAAGACCCTTTAGCCACCACCACCTACACTTGGTGTAAAAAGATGAAGAAGAATGGTGTTAGTACAAAAATGCACTAAGTATGATAACCATGCAAAACGTGCTTTTAAAAGGACATTTATTGGAAACCATGCATCATCCCTTTTTAGAGAAACTTCAAGAACATTTAGTACATTAGGCACAATATAAACCACATACATCATCATACACATGGAAACCATTCATAATAGCACATAGAGCCACTTATAACATTTTAGGCACATTCAATGATTACAATACATTACCATCCTCTTTATCTTAACTAATTTCCTCAAGCAACCCTTAGGAAATACTTGGTGCAATGTATTGCCTTAAGGTTACCAAAGGTGAACTTACATATAGCCTTCATCAATCCAACCACATATATTCATAGAGTCATAAGCACACTATAAGTCATAGTCTTCACATAAGAACCATGACCTAAGACAACCCCCAAGTCACACTAGTGCAATGTGGAAGTAGCAACTCATAATACTACTCATACCAAGTGTTCCTACGAAGCCACCATAGACTAGGCAAATCATATTCAACAAGTCATAACATCTTCATTTACACATAAAACCAACATACTTCATAACATCATATAAAGAATCATTCCTTTACTACATCATTGGTCATAACCCATTTAGTTCATATCATAGGTAAACGACCCTCACAACCCCTTCACAAGCTCACTTGTGCAATGTACACATGGAGTCCCATACACCTACATATACTAAGCAAACCCATTAAGAAGTCATAAGTGTAATTCACATGCATAACCATACTTCATGTCTTGACATAAGTAATGTCAACCTTAACATGCTTTCACATTAACATACATAGACCATAGTCTTCATTACATAAAGAGCCTAATCATAACCTCCCTTAGAGTCCACTTACATAAGTAGGGTCCATAGTCCTTCCTATACTAAGTAGCTCTTCGAGAAATCATAACTAGAGTTCATATTCTTATCTTTGTTCATTTCTTACCTTTTGGGAGACATTAGCATAACCAACATAGACCATGTGAGCTACATGGAATCCGGTGTTCTACTCCTACACCGAAAAGAAAGGGTACTACTTGCCAAAGTAGGACTTACATACATAATAGCTATCTAGTGGATCAACTAAGCTAATACCTATGGGGGCAAGTATTTATGGAACAAGGAGATTGCTACTAGAAAACCTTGACTTACTAAGCGTGGAGGTTCCCATCTCATGAGACAACATCTATGTTGGGAAGCCAGACATGCTAAATGTGAAGGTTCTCTTGTGGGAATCCGGACTTGCTAAACGTGAAACCCCCACTCTCATTTCTCATGTTTACTCGGTGCTAAGCTCCAACTCCCTTTTTAAACATCTTTAGGCCTTTATTTAACATTAGTTCATAAAATAGGCTTTAGGGACTTAATCCTTCATATCATATAGCTCAAAGGTTTCTAAGATGAGAATGACCTTTCATCAACCTACATTATGTGGGAATGACCTTTCACATAATCGTACTATATTCATAACATAGTCTAGTTTAAAGTACAATTTAGGAAACCTTTCAAGAGACTCACTTTCACTAGATTATCATAAACCTTATTCATTCATTCATGTGTGTGAACATATGTGAGAAAGCCTTACACATAAACACTTGTATATAAGACATTAATACCTTGCTAATCATACACTTTGCATGCATAATAAGATGTAAGGGTGCATATAAGAGTTAACCTTTCAATACACACCATAACACGTCATATTCATAGCTATACATGTAGAGTGTGTGCGCATATTGGTCCTCATAGTGACATAATAGCAACAACATTGACATTGAGTGCACTTCCCTTAAAGGGATCACCACACATTCACATTGTCCCCAAATCATGAGAAATTCACATATAGAGCCTTTAGGGATTCTAGACCACACAAACATACTTCATCATAGGAGACAAGGACACATTCAACATTGACTAGGTACTCCTAACATGTATATGACCACACATTCATATGGGTTGATAAAGGTGGGGGGGGGGGGCATTCCACAATAGTGCTTAAAATAATCAATCATGTTGACCACACCTTATCCCTAACATTATTATTCACATTATACTCATCATCTTCAACATACTTTAAACATCATGCTAGCATTGAGGATTTCTTACATAACCTGCATAGCACAACTTCATGAACATATGCATAATAATCATCAATTCACTTCACATCTATTACCTTCGAAGCCATGATGTCAACATGTATAGATAGACTAGAAGTATACACCTCCACCATAAGTGGATCAAACCACACAACATCAATTCTCATACTATAGGCTAGAAATTAGGTCAACTTACCAATTCCCCAAGCCATGATCACCATGGATCAATCCTCAAAAATTCATAATCAATTGACATAGATAGTAATAGGAATCAACAATGTAATTCAATAACATTAACACAATCTAAGTATAATTTTATAAACAAAGGGATCAAACCATAACTTTGCCCATAAGGCCATAATTCTTAATTCATCAATATACCAACAATTCAACATCAATAGGTATAGATAATAATAGGAAACATCAATACGATCTAATCTAAACATAATTTGACCAATAGAGATCGTATTCACAAAGACCCACATCATAGGCCAATTTTCAAGAATTTGGGGATCATGGGTTCTTCAAGAATTCCTTTGAAAATTACCTTAAAAACATTAATTCCATATTAATTCTTCTATAGAATGATTTAGAAAATCGTTTGACAACGAACCCATATTTAGATTGAAAATTTGGAATTTTGGTCTTCGAATCACTTTTGAAAATCTTTGATAGAACTCCTATAATGAGAGGTTATTCAAGAATCAAGAGTTACCATACCTTAATTATTGAAGACCCATGAAATTGAAGAAGAAATCAGTTGAAAACCCATCTTCTAGCTTGAGCTTCATGAAGGTCTTCAATGGAGTTTTTGAGAGAATCTATTTTGAGAGGGAAGGGTCAATTTGAAGAATGGGGTCTAATTTTAGGTTTTGGGGTTTTAACTAACTTAAAATACCGTAAAATAGGTAGAATAACCGTTTATAATAATTCCCCAAAGTACCCAAACTACCCCTCACTTAGTTGGACCTTTTACACAAGTCAAACTTGAATTTTATTTTCGCAGATTTTGTCGGGAAACAAGTTCGCGACGCAGTGGTGTTCCCACAAGTTTTCTAGAAATTAAATTCGAGATACTAGAGTGCGCGACATGTCCGCGACGTGGACCTAACTTTTGACCCTTGGTGGAGCTAGTCCGCGCCGTGGACATGCTCCCTCCAAGCACAACTTCAAGCTGCCTTGGCAACTTGCTTGGCCAAGGTTGGGGTCCTCCTCGGGGACCCTTAGGGTGGCCCCTGGGGAGTCGTATCCGAACGCTTTGACCCTAAAAATATTTATTAAGACACTAGGGTCACCTCCACTGATTTTAGACTCCAAACAACACATAAAAACATGAACAACATACTAGAACACATCAACAAATAAAAGACTAGTTTCCGAACGTCTTGGTTGTCCCTTGACGTTTGACTTCCAAACTCTTTAAAACTGACTTAAAATGCTATTCTTCATTATTTTGACAAGTTATTAATGCATAAAACCCATGTGAGGCTCTACTTTATCCTACTTTATTTTGAGGGTCATTAGAATATCCCCCACTTAGGAACATTCGTCCTCGAATGACACTTAAAACACTTTTGAGGAATCAATGACCCAACTAGCAGCTCACAATACACAACATACAACATCAATATAAGAGCACACATCAAGGAGGAACATCAACTCCACATAAAACGCTTAAAACAACTTTGTGCAATTCAATAAAGTAGCAACACCTCTACCAACTCCTTATGCATCAAATTTATTATTTCCCATTTCATTAGAGGAACTTCCTTCTCCAATTCATCACTATGCTTCTCATAAGTATAGGAGGAACTACCTTCTCCATATTCAATGAGCATCTAAATATATATTAAGCAATCAACAAGACATTTCTTTAACAAGACAACATCAAGCATGTTCATTACAACTCTCATGAAGTCAACAACACACAACATATATGGGTGCAATTTCAACCATGAGAAATAAAGTTCGTGAAAACTCAAAATACAACTTAAGCATGAATTTTCACACAAATATGCACATATAAGGAAATGATATCATAATCAGCATTCTCATTTCAAACACCAAAGAAACACAACATGCAACTATCTCATTAAAGCATGTTATGCAACTTTATCGTAAGAAATCATTTAAGCATGCACTTCAAATCAACTCATGCACTACCAGCAAGTTGAAACTTTATTCACCGACTCATAATGTATCAACCACATAGGCCTTTCTTATGTTCATAGGAGGAACTACCTTCTCCTCTGCATGACATGATATTTACCCCTTTTATATCATCATAGGGTCCATTATGCAATGGTTTTCAATTGCACACATAGATATGATCAATATTTCCACTCATGAGGTAATTAAGCAAATTCATACTAGTTGCACCCCAATACGAGGATTATAGATCATCTACTAGTCTTATTATTTAATCATCATACTATCAAGAACATACATGGCATTACCATGTTTAGTTATGTTCAAGGAGGGACTACCTTCTCCTAGTCACAACATACACACATGGCATCATAAAACTCATAAGCAAGCATTACACAAAGGTTAATTCTTTTAAGGAGAAATTCCAACTTCTAACCTAAGAATGCTCATACTCTCTTCCTCATGAAGTCAAGAGTGCATTCACCATATAAAGATTCATATTGACATGAGAAACATGAATTTTATTACTAAAATCCCATTTTTATCTAGTAAGAATCCTTTAAAACATGTATAACATAGTTCCTTCTAGGGCATGCATAACATAATGAGATCCTGCAACTGATAATCATATGCAAGACTCCAAACATGAACAAGCTACTAGGAACTCTTCGATCTGAAGCTTGAATAAGAATAGAAGGAAATGATAAGGATATCAACAATCTGACTACTCACTCATCATCCCCCATTCAGGGTAAACCCATCTAAGAGCGCATTAAAGTAACTAAGAGAACTATCGCTAACCAATTAAGCATAATGTCCCCCTCTTGGGATCAAGTTATGCAAACTCCTTTAATCATTACCTTCTTCATCTCTAAGGTAGGTACCATTCTCAACTAAATCTTCATTATACTCCCTTAGGTGAGGATTTCAAGAATCCAAACAAAATGAGTAGATATACCACTCTGCTTCATATCTATCACCCAAAGTGGTTCTCAACATGGAGAACTCAAGGAAGATCAATGTATAACTATTAAGGGCACTCAAAACCTTACCATCTAGGCACATTATCCCCCACTTGGGGTGAGCTTAACCAACTCTTTATCACATCATACCCTTATCATTACCTTTGGTGTAACTTTCCGCTCAACCATGCCTAGGTATTATCAAAACAACCTCTTTGAATGACCATAGTTAAGATCAACCTTACAAGTCAACTATCCTTTTTAGAATTGGTCAACATCTATTCTCTTGTACTTCCCATGAACTACGAGGTACATGCAACTCTCTAAGTTAACCTTAGAACAAAAAACTATCCCAACTCATGGAACAAAGCCCCTTTTTCTGCTCTAAGGGCAAGCCTACACCAGAACTCTGATTCACACAATGACAACCATGAAGCATCACTCATAAGCAAAGGCAACTTTCAACTCACACTAGTTACCACATTGCTTCAAAACTCCTCAAATCTTCACCATGACTTGCTACTATCATTACCCATCAACATAAAGCAACTCATTATGCTAAAAAGGATTTCATTCTTACCATAACGACTCTTACCATACCAGAAGTACACCACCATACAACATTTTCAATGTAATGCTCCAAACCTCATAGGTCACACACAACCATGATTGGCATCACAATACGATTTCCAAATCTACCTTCATATTTATACATATATAGACACCACATCATAATAAGCATTAAAACTTACCATTTCTTCCCTCGATCCTTGCAACGTCACCCCTTCCAAGTAATCACATCTAGAAGACCACAGGGCAAGGGAAAATACGAGAGAGATCATATGGAGTTAAGCTCAATGGCACAACACAAAAGTAATGAAGAAAGTGAAACTTCTATCATCCTATAGCCTCTCGCTCATCGATGTGTCGCGACTCACACAGATGAACAAGACTCTACTAGATGTGGCTCATGAGACGTTGCATCCTAAGACCATTTTCATAACCTTATACTCTAATACCAAGTTTGTAATGACCCGAGAGCACCCCCTTGTTGTTATCAGCGTATTCAACATCTCAGAGGTCTTATACAAGCCCTTAGCATTCGTCATAGCATTTATCATAGGAAAATAGCGAAAAATTTAAAACTTTTTCATAGTTTAACACCAGACATAAAAGTCACCTCATTAAATCTTTAATACAAAAATTGGAATACTACGTCTCAAGGTAGCCATCTTAAAACATGACTACCACACAAGAGGGACACAACCCTTACAATACAAAAGAAACTACTATCTATTTCATAGAACTTAAGGAAACTCTTTAACATAAAGGTACTTGAATATTTAAGGACACACCCGAACTTGGGAATAGTAAGGTAAGCTCATCACTTCTAGGAAAGACCCTAGCCGTCACCACCTACACTTGGTGTAAAAAGATGAAGAAGAATGGTGTTAGTACAAGAATGTACTAAGTATGATAACCATGCAAGACATGCTCTTAAAAGGACATTTAGTTGGAAACCATGCATCATACCTTTTTAGAGAAACTTCGAGAATATTTAGTACATTAGGCACAATATAAACCACATACATCATCAAACACATGGAAACCATTCAAAATAGCAGATAGAGCCACTTATAACATTTTAGGCACATTCAATGTATACAATACAATACATTCCTCTTTATCTTAACTGATTTCCTCAAGCAACCCTTAGGGAATACTTGGTGCAATGTATTGCCTTAAGGTTACCATAGCTGAACTTACATATAGCCTTCATCAATCCAACCACATATATTCATAGAGTCATAAGCACACCATAAGTCATAGTCTTCACATAAGAACCATCACCTAAGACAACTCCCAAGTCACACTAGTGCAATCTACAAGTACCATCCCATAATACTACTCATACCAAGTGTTCCTACGAAGCCACCACAGACTAGGCATTTCATATTCAACAAGTCATAACATCTTCATTTAGACATAAGACCAACATACTTCATAACATCATATAAGGAATCATTCCTTTACTACATCATTGGTCATAACCCATTTAGTTCATATCATAGGTAAACCACCCTCACAACCCCTTCACAAGCTCACTTTTGCAATGTACACATGGAGTCCCATACCCCCACATATACTAAGCAAACCCATTAAGAAGACATAAGTGTAACTCACATGTATAAACATACTTCATGTCTTGACATAAGTAATGTCAACCTTAACATGCTTTCACATTAACATACATAGACCATAGTCTTCATTACATAAAGAGCCTAATCATAACCTCCCTTAGAGTCCACTTGCATAAGTAGGGTCCATAGTCCTTCCTACACTAAGTAACTCTTCGAGAAATCATAACTAGAGTTCATATTCTTATCTTAGTTCATTTCTTAACTTTCGGGAGACATTGCCTTAATTGACTTAGACCATGTGAGCTACATGGAATCTGGTGTTCTACTCCCACACCAAAAAGAGAGGGTACTACTTGCCAAAGTAGGACCTACATACAAAATAGCTATCCAGTGGATCCACTAAGCTAATACCTACGGGGCCACGTAGTTATGGAACAAGGAGATTGCTACTAGAAACCTTGACTTACTAAGAGTGGAGGTTATCATCTCATGAGGCAACATCTATGTTGGGAAGCCGAACTTGCTAAACGTGAAGGTTCTCTTGTGGGAAGACAGACTTGCAAAACGTGAATCCCGCACTCTCATTTTTCATGTGCACTTGTTGCTAAGCTCCAACTCCCTTTTTAAACATCTTTAAGCCTTTATTGAACATTAGTTCATAAAATAGGCTCTAGGGACTTAATCCCTCATATCATATAGCTCAAAGGTTTCTAAGATGAGAATGACCTTTCATCATAGAACCTACATTATGTGAGAATGACCTTTCACATAGTCAAACCATATTCATAACATAGTCTAGTTTAGAGTACAATTGAGGAAACCTTTCAAGAAACTCACTTTCACTAGATTATCATAACCTTATTCATTCATTTATTCATGTGTGTACATATGTGAGAAAGCCTTTCACATAAACACCTTTATACAACACATATTCCTACCTTGCAAATCATACACTTTGCATGCATAATAAGATGTAAGGGTGTATATAAAAGTTAACCTTTCAATAGACACTATAACACATCATATTCATAGCTATACATGTAGATATTGGTCCTCATAGTGACATAATAGCAACAACATTGATATTGAGTGCACTTCCGCTCAAGGGATCACCACACATTCACAATGTCCCCAAATCATGAGCAATTCACATATAAAGCCTTTTGGAATTCTAGACCACACAACCACACTTCATCATAGTAGACAAGGACACATTCGATATTGACTAGGTACTCCTAACATGCATATGATCACACATTCATATATGGTTCATAAAGGGGGGGGGGGGTCATTCCACAATAGTGCTTAACATAATCAATCATGTAGACCACACCTTATCCCTAACATTATTATTCACATTATACTCCGCATCTTCAACATACTTTAAATATCATGCTAGCATTGAGGATTTCATACATAACCTTCATAGCACAACTTCATAAGCATATGCATCATAATCATGAATTCACTACACATCTATTGCCTTCAAGGACATGATCTCAACATGTATAGATACACAAGAAATGAAAACCTCCACCATAAGTGGATCAAACCACACAACATCAATTCTCATACTATAGACTAGAAGTTAGGTAAACTTACCAAATCTCCCAGCCATGATCACCATGGATCAATCCTCAACAATTCATAATCAATTTACATATATAGTAATAGGAATCAACAATGTAATTCAATAACATAAACACAATCTACGTACAATTCTATAAACAAAGGGATCAACCCATAACTTTGCCCATAAGGCCATAATTATCAACTCATCAATATACCAACAATTCCACATGAATAAGTATACATAATCATATGAAACATCAATACAATCTAATCTAAAAATAATTTCACCAATAGAGATCATATTGACAAAGACCCACATCATAGGCCAATTTTTGAGAATTTGGGGATCATGGGTTCTTCAAGAATTCCTTTGAAAATTGCATTAATAACATTAATTCCACATTAATTCATCAATATAATGATTTAGAAAATTGTTTGACAAGGAACCCATGTTTAGATTGAAAATTGGGAATTTTGGTGTTTGAATCACTTTTGAAAATCTTTGATAAAACCCTTTGAATGAGAGGTTATTCAAGAATCAAGAGTTACCATACCTTAATTATTGAAGACCCATGAAATTGAAGAAGAAATCAGTTGAAAACCCATCTTCTAGCTTGAGCTTCATCAAGGTCTTCAATGGAGTTTTTGAGAGAATCTATTTTGAGAGAGAAGGGTCAATTTGAAGAATGGGGTCTAATTTTAAGTTTTGGGGTTTTAAGCCAACTTAAAATACCCTAAAATAGGTAGAATAACCATTTATAATAATTCCCCAAAGTACCCAAACTACCCCTCACTTAGTTGGACCTTTTAAACAAGTCAAACTTGAGTTTTATTTTTGCAGATTTCGTCGGGAAACAAGTTGGCGACGTGGAGTTGTTCCCACAAGTTTTCTAGAAATTAAATTTGAGACAGTAGAGTCCGTAACATGTCCGCGATGCGGACCAAACTTTTGGCCCTTGGTGGAGCTAATCCGCGCCGCGGACATGCTTTCTCTAAGCTGCCTTGGCAGCTTGCTTGGCCAAGGTTGGGGTCCTTCTCTGGGACCCATAGGGTGGCCCCCGAGGAGTCGAATCCAAATGTTTTGACCCTAAAAACATTTTTTAAGACACTAGGGTCACCTCCACTGATTTTAGACTCCAAACAACACATAAAAACATGATCAGCATATACTAGAACACACCAACACGTAAAAGACTAGTTTTCAAACGTCTTGGTCGTCCCTTGACATTTGACTTCCAAACTCTTTAAAACTGACTTAAAAGGCTATTCTTTATTATTTTGACAAGTTATTAATGCATAAAACACATGTGAGGCTCTACTTTATCCTACTTTATTTTGAGGGTCATTAGAGTTGCCTTGATTGGGCCCGAGTTAGTTTATGAGGCTATTGAAAATGTTTAATTCATCAGAATGAGGTTGAGAACGGCCCAAAGTCGACAAAAGTCCTATGTTGATGTTAGAAGGAGAAACCATTGAGTTTGATGTGCATGATTTGGTTTACTAGAAAATCTCACCCATGAAGGGTGTGATAATATTTGGAATGAAAGGGAAACTTAGTCCCCGTTATGTAGGCCCATATCAAATTTTGAGACGTGTTGGTAAGGTTGCAAATGAGCTTGATTTGCCAAATGAGTTGGCATCGGTGCATCTGGTTTTCCATGTCTCCATATTGAAAGAGTGCGTTAGAGATCCTACATCCATAATTCCCCTTGATGGGTTAGAAGTCAAAGAGAACCTTTCTTATGAAGAAGTTTCGATTGAGATTCTAGACCAGCTAGTTAAAAGATTGAGGAATAAATAGGTAGCTTCGTTAAGGTTGTATGGAGAAACTATCTAGTGTAGGGTGCTACTTGGGATGAAGAAGCCGATATGATGTCCTGGTATCCTCATCGTTTTCCTCCTATTCTAGCTTGAGGTAATGAGTTTCTCTTGTTTCGCTTATGTTTGATGTCATGTGTGCTTTATGTGTTTCCATGATTTCCCTAAAATATGCATGTTCATGAAAAAACTTAAGTTCTGAAAGAAATAGCTTTTATGATGTTTGTTCCTCAAGTTGTTAAGTATTGAGTATGAGTTGCTTATAAACTTCATGGGATGAGTTGTAGAACATGCCTTGACTTGGAGTGGAGATCTCCTTCATGAATGTGCTCTTTCTGAGATTGAATTGCATATAGGCTCTATGAGATTGTGTTAAGCATTGTGTTGAGATAGAGATGATAGTTCATCCTTGAACATGAGAAATGTTAAGATTTCATGCATATTGGGTTGTTAGATGTACTGCCTACTCCCTTATGGTGCATTGAGTATGTTGATATAGGAGTTGATGTTTCCTCATTAGTTGTGTGCATTTAAATAAGTTGCATGCATCATGGGCTACTAGTCTGGGTCTTTTCATTTAGAAATGTGCCTAGAATCTTCTTCGAGGATGAATGATTCCATGGGAGAGATAATGTAACACCCCGGATTAGAAACGAGGCATAATCAACTTTTGGGAAAAACTACAGGTGTGACCCGCGAGGTTCAACAATGCCACATGGTTGGACCCACGCCCTGTGGGTGGGTTTCGTGGATAGGGCACCTTGAGAACTGTCTAGTATACTGACCCACACCAGGTCTCACGGCCCGTGGATGGGTCGACTGTCCGTGGTCCAGGGGTCCGTAGGTCGGGTGAAATTCTCTAACATAGAACCACGGTGTCCAGGACGGACCGTGGGTCCATCCACGGTCCGTAGGTGGGGGTTCCGTGGGTGACAACTGATAGTTAAGCTGAGGGGTAGTTGGGTCTTTTCAAGTATTAATCTAATAAAAGTGGTGTCATTTTACCCAAGTCTATGACACCTATATAAGTGATTTTAACCCCCAAAATCTCCTAATTAAGCCATTCTCTCAAAATCCCAAAAGAATTCCTAAAACTCTTCTAAAATATTCTCTCTCTAGAAGTTGGAAGAAGAAAAAGGAGATTGAAGATAATTCAAGATCAAGTCTCCAATTTTCAAGCTTGTGAGGGCTTTGTAATCAAGGTATTATGGATTTTCATCCATGGGATCCTTCCTCCCATGAAGTCTCCTAGAATTCCACAATTTGATGAAGAATTTCCCTAATTTTAGTTAGGGTTTCTTCCATTGTTGTGGGTTATGATGAATATTGATTCAATTGAGTGGATCATGATTGTTTATGATTGAATTGATAAAATTGCATGTATTTAGGATGAAATTACACGTACCCATTCATATCTTATCATTTTATGGTTTAATTGATATAGTGGGTTTGATCCCATGTGAGGGAAACACTATGGGTTAGATATCTCTTTATGGGATTGATGATTTATGATTAGAATTGCTTTATATTGAGGCATATATGATGAATATGGTGTTAATTACTTGAGAGTAAAGCACAAGTGATGATCATGAGATGTACTGCTTTGAGAGTATAACCTAGACTATTAATTGTTGATTGCAAATGCTATGATGTGGAAGGGATACATCCTATAATGAATTGATAAGCATGATTGTATGAATGTGAAAGATTTATTAACATGAATGATTCTATATTTGAAAGGATTGTTCACCTAAAATTAATCTAGATTAAAATTCTTAATGAATGATGAGGCTAGAGGTGATTACCCTTTACATCCATATGAAAGGATGTGAAGTGATTCCCCTATTCTTTAGAATTGAACAAGAGGTGTGTCGCCGTGTTCTTTTTATGATGAATGGACATGGAAGCAAATACCCATGATCCCTATGAAATAATTTGGAGGCGAGTACCCGCATTATGTGATGAAATGATGTTGAGGAGAGTACCCGCATCATATGATGATGTTGTGGAGGCGAGTACCCGCAATGGCGACAGATGAATACCCATTAGCCTTTATAAGCTAGGCAATGAGGCGAACCCCCATGTCTTTAAAAGTAAGTATGGATAATGTAATTATGCTATGATGATGCTTTGTTTGGAGTGTTGCTAGATATACCTTCCATGATGTAAGCTTGACTAGAGGAGGATGACCTCAGTCTTTGATAATGATAAGTGAGGTTACTTAAGGAAGTATTCCTCTTTCACTATGATGTTTTATATGTATTGATTATGATTATGTCTTATGTTGACTAACGCTTATGTTTATGTTGTTTATGCTAGCCATCATATTTAGTACTTGATTGTACTAACTCTTGCCTACATTCTTATCAAATGTAGGGTCCGGCATTCCCGATTCACTCATTTTTGGCTAGGTTCCTAGAGGATTGTGAATTAAAGCTTTGGTGAGTCCTCATTGTATTCGAGGATTGGATCACCCTATCTCATTATGTCTTTCTTTTATTTTTGAGACTATTGTATGGGCTGCATCCCAATATTTTCATTTTCTTATGTTTAGATGGTTTGAGACGATGTTATGTTAGACTTCCTCTTCCTTTTATAAAAGACATTGATTGTATTGTAATGTTTTTAATTCCCGCACCTTTTCTACTACTTTATGGTATGATATGCTAAGTGGCTTGTATGAGGTCACTCAGAGTCTTATACGCCTTGTTACATCTAAGGGGTACCTCTTGGTAGTGACAAACCATAAACCTAAAAATCCTAAAAAAAACACCTATACCCTAAACCCTAAGAAACTCTAAACCCTAAAAACCTTAAATATTATACGCTAAACCTAAAAAACCCAAAACAAAACCCTAAACCTTAAACCCTAAAAAATCCTATACTCTAAACCCTATGAAACCCTAAAAAAATACTACACCCAAAATCCCAAATGCTAAGAAATCCTACACGCTAAACCCTAAAAAAGACCTACACCCAAAAGCCCAAGAAATCTGAAACCCTAAAAAAATGTTACACCCTAAAGCCTAAGAAATCCTACACTGTAAACCATAATCCTTAAGAAACCCTAAACTCTAAATTCTAAGTAACTCAAAACCCTAAAGCCTAAAGAAACTTATACACTAAACAATCATTAAAAATCTTATAGCTAATAGACCTTCAAAACTTCTAAAAAACCCTAAAAACCTTGAAAATCGAGCACCTAATAAAAGCCCTAGGTCATAAACCCTAAACCCTGAAAAAGACCTTAACCCTAAAATCCTAAACCCTAAGAGGCCTTAAACCCAAAATTCAAAACCCTAATAAACACTAAAAAAACCTAAACCTGAAACTCTAAACCCTAAATCCTAAATCCTAAACAATGAGAGACGTAAACCCTAAGAAATCCTGAACCCGAATAAACCCTAAACCCTAAAATACCCTAAAAAACATTTAAAATCCATAATTTAAAGACTCCAAAAACCCTCAAAAACCATTAAAAACTTTTTAAAACCCTAAACATTAAATTGTAAAAAATCCTAAACCTCACGAAACCTTAAGAAACACTAAACCCTATGAATCCCTAAACCCTTAAAAAACTTTTAAAACCCTAAACCTAAAATACCCAAAAAAAAAGAAACCTTAGGCCCTAAAAAGTTATTAACCTAGAACCTTAACACTAAACCCTAAATCTTAAGAAACTGTAAACCCTAAACCTTAAGAAAACCTACACCCTAAGAAATACTAGAAAACCTTTAAAATTCCTAAACCTAAAAGAGCCTAAAACATTTAAAATATCCTTTAAAAATCCTGAACCCTAAGAAACCCTTTACCAAAAAATATCCTTAAAAACGTAAAACAAAACCCTAAATCTAAGAAACCCTAAAAACCATAAACCTAAAAAATCATACTGACCACTAAACCATAAACCCTAAAACCTAAAAATCCATTAACCTAAAACCCAAACCCTAAACCCTAAGAAACCCTAAACCCTAAGAAACACTATGAAACCCTAAAAAAAATTTAAAACCCCTAAAAATACCCTAAATCTTAAGAAACCCTATATCCAAAGCCCTTTGAAACCCTAAACCCTAAATACTAAGTAACTCTAAACCCTAAAACCTAAAGAAACCATAAACCCTACAAAAACCTTCAGAAATTCTAAACATAATAAACCTTAAAACCCTAAAATATCTTTTAAAATTCTAAACCTAAAAAATAGTCATAAACCCTAAAAAACCACTAAAACATAAATCCTAAACCCTAAATCGTAAGAAACACTAAACACTAAACCTTAAAAAACACTATACATAAAACCATAAACCCTAAATCCTAAACCATATACCCTAAAAACCTTAAGAAACCCAGACCCTAAGAAACCCTAAACCTTTAGAAACCCTAAGCCCTAAAAACCGTAAAATCTTTAAAAACTCTAAACCTAAAAGACCATAAAAAAACCCTTAAAACCGTAAAGAAAACTTTTAAAAATATTAAACCAAGAAAACCCAAAAACAAACTAAAAGAATAAACCCTAAATTCTAAACCCCACGAAAGCCTAAGAAACCGAAAACCCTAAATCTAAATAAACCCTAAACCCTAAGAATCCTTAAATCCTAAAGAGACCCACAAGCCTAACAAACCCTAAAAACCCTTTAAAAACCTAAACCTATTAAAACCCTTAAAACACCCCAAGCCATAAACCGAAAGCTCTAAAAACCCTAAAAATACTAAAACTAAAAACCTAAACCCTAAAACCTAAGAAACCCTAAGCCTTAAAAAATCCTAAACCCTAACAAACCCAAAATCCGAAGAAACCATAAACAATAAAATTAAAGAAAAAACTCACAACCCCTTAAAAATAAAAAACTTAAAAATCCAAGAAAAACCCTAAACCTAAAAATCCTAAAAATAGACCTATGCCCTAAATCCTAAGAAACCTTAAGCCCTAAGAAACCCTAAACACTAAAACACCCTAAACCTAAACACTAAAAAACCCTAAAAAGTATTAAATCCTAAACTCTAAAAAACCATAAACCCTAAAAAAAACACTACAAACTAAACCCTACGAAAGTATAAAAAAATTCTACAACCAAAACCATAAGAAATCCTACACCCTAAACCCTAAAAAAGCCCTATATCCTAAACCCTAAGAAATCCAACACCCTAAACATTAAAAAAGTGTCACACCCTAAAGCCTAAGAAACCCTACACCCTAAACCCTAATTCTTAAATACTAAGTATCTCGAAACCTAAACCATAAAAAACCATTAAAAATCCTAAAGCTAAAAGACCTTTAACAACCCTAAAACCGTTTAAAAACCGTGCACCTAAAAAAAACCAAGTCCTAAACCCTAAACCCTAAAAAAATCCAACACCCTAAGAGACCCTAACCCCTAAATCCTAAAAAACACTAAACCCTTAGAAATCCTATACCTAAAACCCTAAACCCTAAACCCTAAGAAACCTCAAGAAGCCCCAGACCCTAAGAAACACTAAACCCTTCGAAACCTTAAGCCCTAAAAATCATAAAATCATTCAAAATCTCTAAACCTAATAGACCATATGAAACACTTAAAACCCTAAAGAGAACTTCTAAAAATCCAAAGCCAAAAATACCCAACCCCCACCCCCCCCAAAAAAAACTTAAACACTAATCCCTAAACCCCAAATTCTAAACTACACGGAATCCTAAGAAACCCTAAACTCTAAATCTAAAGACACCCTAAGAACCTTTAAACACAAAAAAACTTACAAGTCTAAAAAAGCTTAAAAAATATAAACATATAAAAACCCATAAAAAACACCAATCTTTAAGGCGAAAGCCCTAAAAACTATAATAGATTCTAAACCTCAAATCCTAAACCCTAAACCCTAAGAAACCCTACACCCTAAACCTTAAGAAACACTAAAGCCTAACAATCCAAAAATCCTAAAAAAAAAACCCTAAAGAGTAAAAACTAAAAAACAACCCTAAAACCCCTTAAAATATCCTAAACCAAAAAACCCTAGAAAAACTTAAACGTAAAAATCCTAAAAAAACCTTAAACCAAAATCCTAAGAAACCCTAAACCCCAAAAAACACTAAACCCTAAAAAACCCTAACAAGCAACAAATATCAAACCCTAAACCCTAAAAATCCCTAAACCCTATGAAACCCAAAAACCTAAGAAACCTTAAACCCCAAAAAACCATTGAAAATCCCGTAGGTAAAAGACCCTAAAAACCCTAAAACTGTTAAAAACATTGCACCTAAACAAACCCCAAGTCCTAAACCGTAAAATTCTTGAAGCCTAAAACCCTAAACCCAAAGAGACCCTAAACCCAAAATTCTAAACCCTAAGAAATCCTTAAAAATCCCTAAACCTAACACCCTAAACCCTAAAATTCTTGAAGCCTAAAACCCTAAACCCAAAATTCTAAACCCTAAGAAATCCTTAAAAATCCCTAAACCTAACACCCTAAACCCTATATCGTAAATCCTAAAACTTAAATCCTAACAAACGTAAAACCCTAAAAAGTCATCAACCCTAATCCCTAAAAAATCCTAAAAACAATTTAAAACCCTAAACCTAAAAGACCCTAAAAATCCCTTCAAAACATTAAAAAAACACTAAAACAACTTTTAAAAACCCTAAACATAAAAATCATAAACGTTAAACACTAAACCGTAAAAAAATCCTAAACGCAAAATTCTAAATCCCATGAAACCGTAAGAAATTGTTAGAAACCCTAAACCCTAAGAATCCCTAAACCCTAAAAACCCTTAATCCTAAAAAAAACATGTAAAAACCCTAAAGGTAAAAAACCTTTAAAAAACCCTAGGGCCTATAAAATTATAAACCTAGAACCCTAACACTAAACCCTAAATCCTAAGAAACCTTACACCTTAATTAACCCTAAAACTTATGACATACAAAAAAACCCTTCAAAATCCTAAACCTAAAAGAGCTTAAAACACTAAAAAAATCTCTAGAATTCTAAACCCTAAGAAACCTAATGACCTAATCTCTAACAAACCCTAAACCCTAAAATATGCTTAAAACATTTAACAAAACCCTAAATCTAAAAAACCCTAAAAACCATACACCTAACATATCCTACTGACTCCTAAGCCCTAAACCCTTAAACCTAAAAAACCCTAAACCTAAAACCCTAAACCATAAGAAACACTAAGAAACTGTTAAAATATTTAAAAAAAACCACAAACCCGTAAAACTACCCTAAACCCAAAGAAATGCTACACCCTAATCCCTTAGAAACCCTAAACCCTAAATACTATGTAACTCTAAACCCTAAAACCTAAAGAAACCCTAAACCCTACAAAAACCTTCAAAAATCCTAAACATAAAAAACCCTTAACACCCTAAAAAATCTTTTAAAACCCCAAACCTAAAAAACACTGTCTTAAACCCTTAAAAACCTCTAGAACATAAACCCTAAACCCTATGAAACCCAAAAAACCCTATACCTAAAACCATAAGCCCAAAATCCTAAACCTAAAACCCTAAGAAACCATAATAAACCCCAAACCCTAAACCCATAGAAACCTTAAGTCCTAACAACCATAAAATTATTAAAAACTCTAAGCCTAAAAGACCATAAAAAAAACCCTTAAAACCCTAAAGAAAACTTTTAAAAATCCTAAATCTAACTGTAAATTCTACACCCCACGAAAGCCTAAGAAACCCTAAACTCGAAATCAAAATAAACCCTAAACTGTAAGAATCCATAAACCCTAAAAAAAACCACAAGACTAACAAACCCTTTCAAAACCTAAACCTACAAAAACCCTTAAAATAAACCCCAGGCCCTCAACTGTTAGCCCTAAAAACTATAAAAAATCATAAACCTAAAATTCTAAACCCCAAACCCTAAAAAACTGTAAACCCTAAAGCATAAAAAACCCTAAACCATAAAGAACCTAAAATCCTAAGAAACCATAAACACTAATTTTTTTCTAAAAAATAAAAACCTTAAAAACCCTTAAAAAAATTTAACCTAAAAATCCTAAAAAAAGACCTATACCCTAAACCCTAAAAAATCCTAAACTCTAAAAAACCCTAAATCTTACGAAACCCTAACAAATATTATACCCTAAACCATAAAAAATCCTAAAAAACCCTAAACCCTATGAAAACAATACACCCTAATCACTATGAAACCCTAAAAAGAACCCTACACACTATTGTAACACCCCGTATCCTAATAAGGGTAATGAACAAAAACATCAGAACCTATAGGTGCCATCCACGAGGACCACAGACGGTCCGTAAGTGGACCAACGTACCATAGGTGTGGTCCGTGGTTGGAGCCCCAAAATAGGTCTTTCTGACCAAGATCAACGGTACACCAGTACATGCCGTGTGTCAGACCACGGTCCGTCGACTGGGGTCCGTGGATAGGTGCCTCAGGAAGCATCCAATCATGGACCACACACAGTTGGACCTACGGACCGTAGGTGGGCCCATGGCCCGTGAATTAGTTGCCATAGGTCCGGACTAAAGTCTCTTACCACCAACCACAGTTCATTAGGATGGACTGTAGGTCCATCCACGGTCCGTCAATTGGGTCTGTCGGTTGGTAGGTCGGTGATAGTTGACGCTTAGTAGTTGGGTGTTTTCCTAATTAATTAGTTCCTATAATATGTTATTTTGCCTACATTTAGAATCCCTATATAAGCCTTTTTACCCCAAATTCACCCCATTTATTTCATTCTACCTAAATCCCAAAAGAAAATCAAAACCTCGCCTCAAATATTCTCTTTGTAGAATTTGAAAAAGAAGAAGAAGATTTCACCTAGGGTTTCAAGCTAAGGATCCAAATTATCTAGTGAATCTTAACATTGGTCTTTGTTTTTAAGGTATGATATCTTTCATCCATGGACTCCTTCCATCCATGGAGTTCCTTCAAAATTCAATTTTAAATGAAAAATAGAAATACCCCATTGTTAGGGTTTAATTCAAAAGTCATGGGTTCCTTTCAAACTTGATTCTAATGGTTGAATTATGTTATTAGAAGTATGAATTGATGATTTCCTATGGTTTTTATGTTGTATCCCCACGAACCCATGAAATCCCCATATTTCTCAATTGTGATCTTATAATGTGGGTCTTTGTTGATGAAAGAGGAATTTTATGAATTGATGCATGAAGTGATAGAACCACATGAATTATAAGGAAATCCATGTCTAATGCTTGAATTCTAGATGTGATGATTGAAATTAGGTAATGAACCTTGAAAAGGTAAAGTATAAGATTATGCATGTTTTTATAAAATCAAAGTAAATGTTTTAAGGACACTTTGAGAATAAAGTGTCAATGATTATGACAATGTTATTGTGTTGATTGAAAGGACACTCTCATTAACACATAATGAAATCGATGAGAATGATTTTCTCACACAATGAAGATTCTACGGTTGAGAGGCTTTCTCACCTAATTGAATCTAAGATTGACATGTAGACATGGCCGGTGAAAAGTTTTCTCATGCATGATCTAAAAGCTATCCTAATGAACTAAATTTGATGGGTTGTCAAGAACGTCCTTCCATGAGGCATTAGTTAAGTAAGACTTAATAAGTATTATGTGGGATTTATGCTTAGACCAAGTGGATATTGAAATGGGATGGAAGTCTTTACGTTAGTTGAGTCAAAGTTTCTAGTAGCAATCTCTGTATCCCATAAACGATGTGCCCCCATAGGTTAACTAGCTAGTAGATCTACCTAAGCTAAGAGTTCATGGTTCTACCCTAGGCAAGTAGGAAAACCCCTTTCAGTGTGGGTAACATCGGGTGATCATGTTATAGATCACATGGTCTCAAGTCGGTTAAGGCTTACCTCCCACAACAAGAACATGAATGACGAAGTAAGGTTACTTTAAGAAGTACTGTACATGAGTTCAAAGGTTTTAAAGATAATGTTGACCTATATTGTCAATGTTTATGACTTATGATTTCTAATCTCTTATATGATGTTTTAACTTGGGAATTGCATGCTTTGAAATATAATGTCCCTTTATGCATGTTTTAAATATTTTTATGCATAGTTATAATACTTAGTGCATTATTGTACTAACACATACTCTTGCCTACATTTTTCCCAAATGCAGGGTCCGACAGATAGGGTTTCCATTCTAGCGGCTAGAGCTTGGACTTTTATTTTTTTCCGAGCTTGGTGAGTCCTCATGGTTGAAGGACAAACTTCTCCTTATTGTAGTTTCATTTATTGTATTTTCTTTTTGGACATTATGTATGGGCTAGGCTTAATTGCATTCGATATTTTAATAGATGGATATGATGAGACAAGTGTCTAGACTTCCACTTCATTTTACGAAAAACTTTTTAGACTTGAAATATGTTTTACTCTTAATTGTTTTATTTCATATGTTATGAGGACTAAGTTTCTTGTATAGAGTCCTTCGGGGTTATATACACCATGTTACATCTAGGGGTTACCCTTGAGTCGTGACAAACATGGTAATCAGAGCACAAGATTTAGAATGATCCTAGGATGATGTCTCATAAGCCACGTCTCGTAGAGTTTTGATCGTTAGTGTGAAGAGCGCCACATTTATGAATGAGAGGCTACAAGATGTTTAGCAAATTTCACTTTTTCATTACTCTTAAATCGTGCGTTAGACTTTAACTCTAAAATATATCTTTCCTAATCCTTGTCCTATGTCTTTAGGATATGGATACCAGAAGAAAGGCTAGAAGGATGGAGGGTGAAAATGTGGAACAAGGAGATCCTCCCCAAGTATGGTATGATCAGTGGAAAGAGAGAAGGCCGATAGGAGCGGGTCCTATAGAGCAGGAAGAGTTTAAATCAACGTTTCATGATAGGTTCTTTCCCCTCGAGGTGAGGGAAGCAAAGGTACAAGAGTATATTAACCTTTGTCGAAGAAGTATGAGGGTGAAAGAGTATGCCCTAAAGTTCACCCAATTGTCTAGGTATACTCCAACAATGGTGGCAGATCCTAAATCGAAGATGAGTAAGTTTGTTATGGATATATCTGATATGGTGGTTAATGAGTGTCGTACCACCATGCTAATTGGTGCCATGGACATCTATCATCTTATGGTCCATGCACAACAAATTGAGGAGGAGAAACTCAAGGAAAAGTCTAGGGAAGTGAAAATGCCTAGGATTGGTGATGAAAACTTCTTTGATGCAAAGTTCGAGGGACAAGGTCGGCTTAGATTTCGACAAAGGTTTTTCGATCATGATTCCTCTAATTCTCCTCCTAAGTCTATTAAGGATAGGGTGTTTAACCCTAAACCTCAAGAAGGAAATGGAGGTGGTTCTTCTTTGGCTAGATCTACTTGTGTTAATTGTGGGAAGAAACATGAGGGTAAGTGCCTAGCTGGCACGAATGGTTGCTATGGTTGTGGCAAGAGTGGTCACAAGGTGAGAGATTGCCCGATGATCAAGGTTAAGGGGAGAGAGGAAAAACAAGCCCCACCTAGAGGTTCAAACTCCAAAGCAAAACGGCTTTTATGCTCTCCAATCTTGAGCTGACCAAGAGAACTCCCCAGATGTAGTCACCGACATGTTAAAATTTTCTCATCATGATGTGTATACTTTGTTAGATTCCGATGCTACTTTATCTTTGTGACGCCATACGTGGCGATAAGTTTTGATGTTCCCTCGAAAGTGTTATAAGAACCTTTTTCTGTCTCTACCCCTATTGGTGATTTTGTGGTGCCTAAGAGGGTTTATAGAAAGTGTCCCGTTTCCTTAGCCCATAGAGTTACTCTTGTTGACTTGGTAGAATTTGATATGTTAGACTTTGATGTGATTCTTGGTATGGATTGTTTGCATGCCTGTTATGCCTCTATTGATTGTAGGACTCGGGTGGTTAGATTCCAATTCCCAAATGAGCCTATCCTAGAGTGGAAGGGGGGAAATTCTATGCCTAGGGGTCAATTTGTGTCTTACCTTAAATCTAGGAGGATGATCTCAAAAGGTTGTTTTTACCATCTTGTTAGGGTGAGGGATGTAGATTCTGAAACCCTACTCTTGAGTCGGTCCCCATAGTTAATGAATTCCCAGATGTTTTCCTCGATGATTTACCTGGTATTCCTCCCGAGCGAGAAATAGATTTTGGTATTGACCTTCTCCTGGATACGCAACCTATCTCTATCCCTTCTTATAGAATGGCTCCGACAGAGTTAAAGGAGTTGAAAAAGCAACTAAAGGATTTGTTGGATAAGGGTTTCATCCGACCGAGTATCTCTCCATTGGGTGCTCCCGTGTTGTTTGTTAGAATGAAATATGGGTCTCTTCAAATGTTCATTAATTATCGTTTATTGAATAAAATTACCATTAAGAATAAGTATCCTCTTCCAAGGATAGATGACTTGTTTTACCAACTTCAAGGGGCTAGCTACATCCCAAAACTTGATCGTCAGTTGGGTTATCCCCAATTGAGGGTGAGAGGGGATGATATTCCAATGAAGGCCTTCAGAACCCGGTACGGTCATTATGAGTTTGTGGTAATGTCGTTTTGGTTGACTAATACTCTGGTGGCATTTATGGATTTGATGAATAAGATGTTTAGACAATACCTTGAAATGTTTGTAATTGTGGTTATTGAAAATATTTTGATCTATTCAAGCTGTGAGAATAAGCATATTGACCATTTGAGAAATTTTTTGCAAATTCTTAAGGACCAAACACATTTTTGAAAAGTTTAGCAAGTGTGAATTTTGGTTAAAGTACATAGATTTTCTTGGTCATATTGTGTCAAGCAAGGGTATTGAGGTAGATCCTAAGAAGAAAGATGCGGTCAAGAGTTGACCTAGACCTCTATCGCCTTTCGACATTAGAAGCTTTTTGGATTTTGCCGGTTACTATAGAAGGTTTGATGAGGTATTTTCTTCCATTGCTTCTCTTTAACGACTTTGACTCAAAAGAAGGTTAAGTTTGTGTGGTCGGAAACTTGTGAGAAAAGTTTCAAAGAGTTGAAATATAGACTTACTTCCGCTTCGGTGTTGACCTTGTCGTAAGGTACGTATGGTGTTGTGGTATATTGTGATGCCTCTAAAGTTGGGTTGGGATGTGTGCTTATGAAAAATGCTAAGGTTATTGTCTATGCTTCAAGGCAACTTAAAGCCCATGAGAAGAATTATCCTACCCATGATCTTGAGTTGGCGACGGTTGCTTTTGCCTTAAAAATATGGAGGCATTACTTGTATGGGTTTCAGTTGATGTTTTCACCGATCACAAAAGTCTACAATATGGTTTTAGTCAAAAGGACTTGAATCTTTGCCAAAGAAGGTGGCTAGAACTCTTGAAGGATTATGACATTAGTGTCATTTATCACCCCGGTAAAGCTAATGTGGTAGAAGATGCTCTTAGTAGATTGCCAATGGGTAGTGTGGCTCATGTAATGTAGATGAAGAAAAGAAAGAGTTGGTTCATAATGTTCATAGGTTGGCCTGATTAGGTGTTCAACTATTGGATTCTAGAAAGAGTGTTTGTCATGGTCCATAATGGTTCCTAATCGTCCTTTGTGATGGATGTGAAGGCTAAGCAAGGTCTTGATCCAATTTTGGTTGAGTTGAAAGAGGCGGTACTCAAGAAATCCATTGACGCTTTCTCTCAAGGGGGAGTTGGTGTGTGTCACGACCCAGGGGTACCCCCTAGATATAACAGGGCGTACTTGACCCCGATGGGGTTTCATACAAGCCCTTACAATAATCATAAACATAAGTAATAGAAATGACGCGGAATTTAAAACTTTTAATATCGAAGTCTTTTAATTTATATCAAAAATAGGAGTCTAAGCATTATCTTAATGAACCATCTACTACAATCGAATATCAATAAGGTAATACCCTTTTACAATAAACTCTCTTAGAAGAACATATGAAAGAAAACTAGATAGAATATCTCTTGTCCTCGAACAATGAGGACTCACCAAGTCAGGAGAGAATCGATCCAAGACTTAAACCAAAGAGAAGCAACCTCAATGACCAGGACCTACACTTATAGAAAAAGGTAGAAAATTTGGGTTAGCACAAAAATGTACTAAGTATGGAATCCATGCATAAAAATCCTTAAAAACATGCTTAAAAGGGACATTTAGTTCAAACCATGCATTTATCAAGTATAAAAGCCATCATGCATATTTGTGATGAAACATAAGTCACACCATATCATAAGCAACCGATAGCTATACTTTTGCAATGCATAAGTAAGATCCCATAATCCTACCTAATACTAAGTACCACCTTTAGGTCACCAACATCATACATATCATACCTTGACCGCATCATTTGTCAACATTCATAGACAAGGAAATATTCATAATCATAACTTGTAGCAAGTAAAGTCACTTTTGACAACAATTCATACCATACATGCTTAATTCACAAGTCTTCATAGCATAAGAGAACCTTACCACAACCACTCTTAAAGCCTACTTGTGCAATGCATTAATAGAGTCTCATACCCCCAATCATACTAAGTAGTACCTCTTAAGAAGTCATAGTTATACTTCATGTTCTTGTCATAATTCATATTCTTATCATATAGGGAAATATAGCGTTAACCGACATAGATCATGTGAGATACATAGAATCCGGTGTCTTACCTCCACACCGAAAACAGGTGTCCTACTTGCCTAATGTAGAACCAACATATTATCTTTTAGGTTGATTCACTAGATAAAGACCTATGTGGGCACATATTTATGGGATAAGAAGATTTCTACTAGAAACCCAAACTTTCTAACGTAAAAGGTTTCCATCTCATGAGATAACTTACTTTGAGAAGCCGGACTTTCTAACGTAAAAGCTTCCATCTCATATTCATATCCACTCAGTGCTAAGCATAATTCCCTTTAAAATTCATATTAAGTCTTTACTTAATTTCATGATCATAAAAGGATGCTCTAGGCACTCAACCAACATAATATCATAATAGCTCATAGATCCATTAGGTGAGAATGTCATTTCAACCTTAGAATCATCAATATGTGAGTAATCCTTTCACATCACATTCATAGTATGTTCTTGAGAATAGCCTTTCATTCAACACAACAATACTATCATAGTCATAGACATTACATACATAGTCATGTGTAAGGGTATGGGAAGAATGATCTTACAACGATAGCACAATTACACAATAGTCATAGGATCTTCACTTTCTAAGTGCATCATAAGCTCATACACAATTCGGCTATAAATCAAACTCAACCCAAATATCTACAATTTCTACATTATATAGGAAAATATAATGATTCAATAACTCAATCAATATAAACATAATTAATTGACATACTTCTATACTCAATCAACCCACATCATGAATTCACAATTTATCTATATGGGGGATTCATGGGTTCTTTGGGTTTTTTTAATATCATAAATCAACAATTAATCTTCAATTCAACTATAATCCACCATAATCAACCATAAATAAATAATTGAAAATGTTTTGAATGAGAACTCATGACATAGATTGAAACCCTAGGTTTTTGTGGAAATTGAAAGCTTGAAATCAAGTTTTGAAGGGACTCTATGGGTGAAAGCTACCCATATATGAAAAGCCACCATACCTTAATGGAGTTTTCCCCTAAATTTGAGAAGAAAGACCTTGGTTTTTCAAGCCCTAGACTCCACTTCTTCTTTTTTTTCTTTGGGAACTTCTAGAAAGAGAAATACTGAGAGGAAGAGAACTTTTGGTTTGATTTGTGTGTTTGAGTATGATGACTTGTTTTGGGTGCATTTGGACATAAAACAACTTATATAGTACCTCTAAAAACACCCAAAATGACCTCACTTTAATTGGACTAAAATAGGAAAAGACTAAACTAACCTTCACTTAATCACTACGCCCAGGTGTCACGAGCCACATTCACGAGCCGTGGTGAGGACCACGACCTGTGGTCCTGCTCATGAAGTGTGAGGCAGAGGCTAGGAATTATGTGCCATAAGCTCACAAGCCCAAAGCATTCTCACGAGGGGCTTCATAATCCGTGGTCAAGACCACGAGCCGTGGTCCCTCTCGTGGTCCTTGAGGCAGTAGCTAGGCTACTTTGTGCCCAAGACGCCATGCCTAAGTCATCTTCATGAAGGGCTGAGCTATGGTAAAGACCACGAGCCATGGTCCCTTCCATGAAGTTGTGGCAGTAGCTAGGTTCTTGGTTGACCATTCTACAATGACCAAGCCAAGTCCATGAGCCCCCTTCATGAACTGTGGTGAGGAAAATGATACGTCGTCCCACTATTGAAGGGTGAGGTAGTGTACTTAAGCTAGGGTGTAATGACCTGGAAAACTAGTAGATTGAACTAGAGCCTAAACGTGGGGGAAAATGTCAAGGGTTAAGGGCAAGGGCTAAGGGTTGAGGGTGAAGGCCATGGCGGCACTACCTACATGACCACGAGGGTCTTCACGACCCGTGGTTACCACCACGAGTTGTGGTGCCACCGGTGGTTGGCAAGGCAGTGTGCCCTAAAAAGGTACGAAGCCAAGGCTCCCCATTCACAAGCCACTTCACGGTCGTGGTCATGACCACAGGATGGGAGAAGTGTTATGTTGAAGGATCTACAAGTCAAGGGACCACGGGCACTACCACGGGCTGTGGTACTCTTATCATGGCTTGAAGGGTGGTCGTGAAGATCCTTTAGGTGCATGGAGGCAAGGCCTTGAAGCCTTGACACTCCCTCAAGACCACGACTCGTGGTCTTGACAACGGATCGTGGGAGGTCTTGTGGTCATGCCTTGGCTCCTTGAAGGCTTTCCATGTCGAGGAGGGTCACTTCCCAAGGGAGCATGGGCACCACCACAAGTCGTGGTCACCTAGACGGGCCGTATAGATGGCCGTGGTCCCTGGATGGGGCTGCCTTAGTTGAGAGTCATTTTGTAATTTTCTAATTAATTAGTTATTATATAGGGTCATTTTTAATTGTTTTAGTTCACTTATATATATAGTTTTAAGTCCTAAAACACCTCATTTACTCCTTTATTCTCCAAAACCCAAACCAAATCAAAAGAGCTCTTCCTCTAAAAAAATATTCTCTCTCTAGAAGTTCCCAAAGAAGAAGAAGCAGAAGTGGGGGCTAGGGCTTGAAGATTCAAAGAGTTTCTTCCCAAATCTAAAGGAAAACTCCATCAAAGGTATGGTAGTTTTCATCCTTGACTAAGTTTCATTTAAGAAGCCAATTTCGAAACATGATTTCAAGTTCCAAATTTACCAAAAAACCTATGGTTTTCAATCTATGCATGGGTTCAATTCCAAAACATTATCAAAGGTTTATATTATGAACTATGAATGGATTGTTGAAGTAATGATGAATTATGGTGAATTTCCTCTATTAACCCATGTTTTCCCTAAAATCCTAAGTTGTGAATTGTGATTGAGAATTGATTGATCATGAAAGTAAGTTGAATTGTTTATGTATAAATTGAATTAGTTATTGAATCATGTGAATTGCCTTATCTAATTTAGTATTCTAGATGTTTGGGTTGAGATTGATTCCTACCCTTGAAGGGAAATTTCATGGAGAATTATGTATGATTATGATGTGAAGTATATGTGTGTGATCTCAATGAAATTATTATGATCATGTTTAGAATGTAATTGTGTTACTATTGAAAGGTTATTCTCACATACACACACATTCATGAATGAATAGTGAATGAAGTTTCTATGAATATGTTAATGATGATGTGTTGATTGAAAGGCTATTCTCAATTGTACATTAATGAATGATAATGACATGTTGTGAAAGCACTTTCTCACAATATAGGGATTCTTAGTTGAAAGGCTATTCTCATCTTTGAATCTATAAGTTATCTAATGATTGAATGTTGGGTTTGAGATGGATACTCATCCATGAGTTGAGGCGGGGTATCTAGTAACAATCTCTTATTCCATAATAATGAACTAAAGTAATGAATGTTAAGTACTCCATGTGGAATAATGCTAACCACCCAGTGGATATGGCTTGAGATGTGTGCTCATCTGTGAGTTGACGCAGGGTATTTAGTAGAAATCTCTTGAGATGGGTGCTCATCCGTGAGTTGAGGTAGGGTATCTTAAAGCAATCTACCTATCCCATAACTATGTGCCCACATAGGTTATTATCTAGTGGATCCACCTAAGCTGAAAAGTAATGGTCCTACCTTAGGCAAGTAGGAATCCCTTATTCGGTAAGGGTGATACCGGGATTCCATGAATTGCTGACGTGGTTTATGTTGGTTAAGGCATACCTCTACAAAGAATATTAATGAACTATGGCTTCTCAAGAATGCACTACATAGTGTGGGCGTGGGTATGAGACTTCATCCATGCATTGCACAAGTAGGCTTTAAGAGGGGTTATGGTGTGTTCCTCTACTGTCTTAATGGCTAATGAATGAATGTGTTCTTAATGAAGCTAACGAAGAATGATTGATTTAAATGCTTAATGTAATGATGCATGCTTTACTTGGATTGTATTATGATTTACTTCCTTTTCATGACTTATTGAATATGAATGTGCCTTGTCAATGGTGCCTTCAAAGGAGTACTTAGTGTGAGTAGTAGTATGGGGAGCTATTCATACATTGCACAAGTATGACTTAGGGTTGCCTTAGATGAAGGTCCTAATGTGTTGATATCATTTATGAAATGTTTATGTTCCTTATGTATGAGTACTGTTTAAAGATGAAAAGGAAGAATGGTAAGTTTACTTTTGCTGGCCTTAATGTGGTACTTAGTGTGGATGGTGGTATCGGACGCTATTCATACATTGCACAAAGTATGGCTTGGGGTTACTTAAGGTGAAAGCTTAATGTGATGAAATGACTTGTATGTTGGTTATGTTTGTATATTATGCCTCTTATACTTATGTTCATGAAGTTTTCTCAAATTGGCATAAAAGCATGATTTTAAAATAAAATGTCCTTTTTAAGCATGGTTTTCGCATGACTATCATACTTAGTACATTAAATGTGCTAACCCATATTTCTTCATTTTTACCAAAGTGTAGGGATTGGCACTCGATTTGATTCCACTCGTAGTTAAAGGTTTGGATTGACTTATTCCAAGACTAGTGGTATTTCCTCATGGATTCGAGGACAAGTACTTTGATTTTTCATTTCTTTCATGTAATAGACATTTGTTAGACTTTCTATTGTAAAGGGTCGTGACCCTACTTTTGTTTCAATTATTATTTTTAGATGGCCATATGATACTTGTAGACTTCCGTTGTTTTGAATGATGTTTTTCTATTGTATGTTTTTAAAGAAAAGTTTTAATTCAGAACCATTTTCCTTATATTGAATGTTATGAATGCTATGAGGCTTGTATAACACTTTTCGGAGTCTTATACGATGTGTCACTTCTAGGGTATAGGCTCGGGTCGTGACATAGGGGCAGCCTTTGCCTTTTGCCTTGGCTTGGTCCCTTTTCCTTGGTACTCGTCTCTTGGCATTGACTCTTATAACCCTCATTTCAACCCTAAATGACCTTCTAATATACGGGGAGTAATTTTATGATTCTTAACCCTTACGTTAGGCTCTAGTTTAACCTATTATTTTCCGGGGTGTTATATTAGCTACCCCTTGGGAACATTCATCCTCGAGTGACGATTTAGACACCTTATGGAAATAATGACTCAAGACTATCAGCCCATCATGGATGCAACATCTAAGTAATGCATAATTCAAAGGAGGAAACATCAACTCCATCACAAAAAAATACTCAATGTAATACAAGGAGGTAGGAACTACATCCACAATCCATTATGCACAAAATTCATCATTTCATATAAACATGGGAGGAACTACCTTCTCCAGCTTTAAGAAAGCTGAACACTACATTATGGAGCCAATATGGCATTTCATCAAAAGCATAACTAAGCATGTTCTTCAAATCATCTCATGAAGTCACTTATGCCATCATCACACTAAAAATGCAAATCAACATGAGGAACACATAAATCATGAAAGCTCAATTTATACTAAACATGAATTTCATCAAGAACATGCAAAATTATAAGGAAATCATGGATCACATATATAGCACATATGACTCCCAAAACTAGGAACTCAAGGGGAAATACTTACCTCAAGCTTGAATAAGAGTAGGAGGAAAAAGATGCGGATAGCGGGACTTCATATTGGCCTCAGCCCCCTATGTAGCTCCCTCAACTAAGTGATTCTTCCATAAAACCTTTACGAAAGCTACTTCCTTAACTTGCCTGTCTAAAATTTCCACTGGAATCTCTTCATAAGAAAGACTCATAGACCATCGATTGAATAATTTTGGTTTTACGACCTCTCTCTCGATCTAGCCAAAAACACAAAGTTAAGATTGTATTTGCAACTACAACCGATTAAATTCAACCACAATTATTGAACAAAATCACTTTTAAACAACGAATAAATAATTAATTAGCAATACCCATCAGGTAATTCATCACATAATCACACCCCAAGAATTGGGGTTTTAGCTAGACATAGTAAAAAAATAGAAATCCATACCGAAATGTGTTTCCATCAATTGGGTACGATTGATATGGTCTTTACAAACGTCTAAGATGAAGAATCTTCAATACCCACTTCCAATTTCTTCGAAATGGGAATCTTCAAAAACTCCTAAGCTAAGGAAAAATGTCTCCAAAAACCAAGTTCTAAAATTGAATAACTCTCAAAATGGTTTCTAAATTGTAAAACTCCTCCTAAACTAAAACTTCAAACAAGTATTTATAGTTGTAGAAAAGTGTGTTGTGAAGGATCACTCAGCGCAGTAAGTCAGGACCACCGATCCTCCCTTTGGTCATTTGTATCGCCATTCTGCTTTTGCCTTCAGCATCCTTGAGGTCTTGTACCTTTGGGCGATAAAGCACTACATTGCGGAGCTGTTCGGCGACACGCTAACTGCTCTTTTATCTCGTCAACTAGATCTTCTTCTTCAGGGCATGGCAAACTGGAACATTAGGTGAGACCAAGGCCATTCGGCGACTCGCCTAATGGGTTAGGCGATCCTCAGGCCTTCATTTCTTCGTTCTTTAAGACACCTTGTTCCTTCTTGCTTAATAGTGTGCATGCTTTGTCCTGAAGTCCAAATACCTGAAATTAAAGGATTTACATCAGTTATTGAGATAAAATATTCATTTGAGGACACTAAATCTATTTAATTAAAACCCTAAATAAGTCCAAATCGTGGACTCATCAGCTACCAACATTAGGCCTACCGGTTCAAGACATAGACTAGAATACTTCATCATTCATTTAGGAAAGGGCTACCAACATTAGGTCTATCAATTCAAGAAAAAGCCTTACAATACTATGTTAGTCATTTATGAAAGGGCTACCAACAGTAGGTCTACCGATTCCATGATCATTAAGTCAAGGCACATTCATTACCCAAGAAGAGGATGTCTAAGCCTACCAATTCAAGGTACTTCATTCATGATCACATTCATAAATACAAGAAAAGGATTCCTTAATCCTACCAATTCAAGACACATCAATCCACATTACTTTCATTTATACAAGAATAGGATACCTAATCCTACAAATTCAAGATACAACATCACATTATAGAAACCCTTCGCCTTTTGTCATCATCATTCATGAGTGTTAATTGAGAATATCCTTTCAATCATAACACAACTACATTCCAAACATGATCATAACACTTTATTTTAGATCACACACATATAATTCACATCGTGTCCATACATAGATCCTTCATGAATTGCCTTCCAAGGCTATGAATCAATATCAACCCATACATCTAGAATGCTATATTAGATAAGGGAATTAACATAATTCAATAACTAATTCAATATAAACATAAAAAATTCAACATACTTTCATAATCAATCAACCCAATTCACATACTTCCAATTTTGGATTTGGGGGAAAACATCGGTTCATAGAATAAATTCATCAATAATTCAACAATCCATCATTTATAATCCTTTGACAACGTTTTGGAATTGAACCCATGCATAGATTGAAAACCCTAGGTTTTGGGGGGAATTTGGAAACTTGAAATCATCTTTTGATAGGGCTCCTTGAATGAAAATTAGTCAAGGATGAAGACTACCATACATTTTGGGAATAAATTCCATGAAAATTGAGTGAGAATAGTGAGATCTTGAGCTTGAAAGCTTGAATCCTTCATCTCCAATGGTGGTTTCTATCGAGAAAATATTTAGGGAGGTGGGTAGTTTCTAATTTGTGTTTTTGGAATAATGAATTGGAAAAGGAGCTTTAATAGTTTTCAAAGTCTTAAAATACCTTAATTAATCAATAATAACTGTCTATTAACTCAACTAACCTTAAAAGCAATTTACCTAAACACCCTTACCTTGGCCGAGTCTTGGACAGTAACACAGGCATGACCTACGAAACCCTACCCACGGATCATGGGTGGGTCAACGAGCCATGCTGGCAAGTCGTGGTTTGGGTCTGGAGCTTGTCATCTAGGCCCTTGACCTACAGATAGGTTCCACGGGGAGTGGATGGACATACGAGGCATAGGTCCCATCAATGTGGCACAACTTTTTGGGCAGGTTTAGGGGTTAGGCTTTAGGATCCCTCTCAAGGACCCTTGGTTGGTATTTGGGGGGGGGGGGTCATACCTTGACTTTTAACCCCTAAACTCTTCAACCTAAACTTGGGACATCATTTTACAACCTTAAACTCCACAACAAATTCAAAATCAAACTCGTTAGGCTCTAGTTTCACTCCCTAGTTTTCTGGGTTGTTACAATAAGCACCACCACTATTACCTCTTTGTGGTTTAGGACACCCTATATTTGTTTCTCCTTGGAGCACTAGAGGAGCCTTGGTTGGAAAACCTTCTCTTGAACCTTGGTCCACCTTGACCCTTAAATTTACCCTTGGAAGAATTCTCATCATCGGTCCTTTCCCTCTTTACTTCCTTATTCACATGCTTAAGCTTTGGTTCCTCAATTTTTCGGCATGAACCATAAGACGTGAAATATTCATACTTGGGATGAGCATTGCCGAACGACATTCATTGACTACCAAGTTAGATACCCTATAACAAATTTGTTCATCTTGGCCCTAGAGTCTGCTACGAAGGTTGGAGCATACTTAGACAATTGTGTGAATTTAAGGTCATACTCTTTCATACTCAAACCCCCTTGTCTAAGATTTATGAACTCTTGCATCTTGCATTCCCTCAACTCTAGAGGAAAGTACCTATTAAGGAAGACCAACTTGAACAATTCCCAATCTACAGGACCCGCTCCAACGGGTGTTTCACCCTTCCATTGTTGATACCATACTTGAGCCACATCCTTCAATTGGTAGGCGGTTAGTTCAACCTTCCCTTTCTGAGACACCCCCATAGCATCAAGCACCTTAAAGATATCATCAAAAAACCCTTGTGGGTCTTCCTTCACTTTGGAACCAAAGAACATAGGAGGGTTCATTCTTGTGAAATCCCATATCCTTGAAGTAGTTGTACTTGGATTGAGGTTCACATGTGTTCTATCATCGCTATTGACTTGGGCCATCACGGCTTGGGTGTAATACCCCGTATTCTACGTCTACTAGTTCTATTTATTACGCTTAAAATTTTTGTTTTGGTATAGTTATGGACTCGGTTTCCTATGCAACTATGGACAATAGAATAGATTTAAAGTGAACTGTCTGTAGATTTTAATGTGACCCGATTAAGTTGAAGTCGATGAAAGTATTTAAACTTGAGATCATAAGTTGGTATTTGAGTCTAAAGTTTAAAGTGATATAGTGTATATAAGTTTTAAGTTAAGTTAAAGGTATTAAGGTCTAGAAATGGAATAAAATATTGAGGTTCTTGCTTGACTTCACTAAGCTAGTAGATGACAAGTAGGTGCACCACCTACTTTGACTTATTGACCAACCCAAAGGACCAAGTAGGTGCATCACCTACTAAGACTCTTTTTACCATATTATTGGGACATGTACATTACACCTACTTGCATTAATCTAGCCTAAGTTGAATAGAAAAATAAGGGGAAAATGGACATCCAAGGCCCAATCTTTCCAAGCCCACAAGAAATAATTTGAATTGAAAAGTAGGTGCATCACATACTCAAATGTGTGGCCTAGATTAAAGACACATGTTTGGCTGCAAAAGTATTACAAAAAAGGTGGAAAAAGGCCCAAATTTCTTAAGTCCGAAAAGGCCCAAGTGAAAAGTCCAATTAGGTGGGTCACCTAGTTGAAAAATTATGGCCCAAAATGAGTGAGAAGTTGGCCAAAGCAGGTCCCTTTTAAAGGGATTGATATCAGCTTTTTCCAACCATTTTTACTTTGCCAAAAATCTAATTTCTGAAGCTTTCTCTCTTCTCTCTCTTAGCTTCATACAACATCCATTATATACCATAAGGGTTCTTGAATATTAGGGAGTTAAAGCTATTGTAAGGTATAATTTAAGACAAGTTAAGGAGGAGAATCTTAACCTTGAAGAATCCAAGTCTTAACAAGTGGTAGTTTTGTCCAGTAAGGTAAGCTACTACAATTTTCTCCCTCTTGTGATTGAGTTAATTAGGACACTTGGTATGTGTTAGTGAGTTGGAAATTGTTACTTTTACATGGTGTAATATTGGGGAGGATGTTTAGGTGATTAGTTCATGTTGGGACAACCATGGAGGGGAGTCCTCTTTAACTTCAGTCATGAGCTTGTTTGAGCACCTTAAAAGTAATGTTAACTCTTCAAGTGCTGGTGATCAAAAACCATGATTCATATTTCTTTTGTTACATTATTATGTTGAACGATTGTTTTATGTATGTTATGATAACGGATGTGACTGGATGTGCGGGGAAGTTATGGAGACGTTAAAGGACTTAATTATTGCAGGGATGTTTGGGGAGGAGCTGATACGAAGGTTGTACAGAATATAGACGCGATTTAAGGGAAACGGAAGGAAAGAAAACATTGACTAGATAAATTGCATGCTTACTGCTTGGTTACTATTTTGGTGAGATCAAGTAGCTCAAATTGATTGATTAGCTACTAATACTAGTCTTACAACTTATTTTAATATAGATTAGTAATCTGAAGAGAAGGAGCTTAAGTCATACTTTTTGAATTGTATAGCAAGGTATGTAAGGCTATTGGATTTCCTATTTCTTTGGCATGTATCCAACACTTGCATTACAAAAATCTAAGATTTCTAAGTGCCCTTGGAAGTGACTAATCCATAGTTGCAGTTCCTACTCCTTAGAGCATTAAAGTGAGTACTCTAATATGAGTTTGTTACTAAAGTACATGCTTACTCTACCAAGTATTAGCATGCAAGGTTTAAACTTGTTTTACCATCACAGTACCCCTGGCATGTATTTCCTTTATATAAATCAAAATGATCCTAGATTACACATGGTACATATGTTTGTATGTTGGATATACAATCTGCCCATATCATGACAACTTGCTTCAATTATCTATATATATGTCATCGTGTCACATGTTCATATGTTCCCTTTATTGGTTATTACTCCCATTGTGTTATATTTTATATTTTACTTACTTGGAATAAGTATCCGTCCTTAAGTTGAATCTGCCCACGTTCTCCCTTGGTTCCACTTTCATGTATACCTTGTATTAGTTATTGAGTATCCGCCTACCATATAGAGTTCAAATCTCTTGGCTGAATGTTAAATGTCTTCACTTGATATGTGCTTCAATTTGAGATGTCAAAATGCTTAACTGAGTCATATGCTCCTAAGTATTACATGTTCATGTCACATTTGCTTCCCATGTCATTGTTATTATCGTAAGTCCATATTCATATGGCTTCTACTACTGGTCCATAGTTCCAAATCTCAACAATGAATATGACCACCAAAACAACAATCTCAAAAGAGATAATGATCATCAAAAGAATAATCTCAAAAGAGTTATGATTATCCAAAGAACAATCTCAATAATAAAGAATTTAAGTGAAGCTATATGTATAATTATGGGTGGAAGCCCAAGAGCAAATGCCTAGCATGGGCCGATCCCCATTTGTATAAGAGGGTGGCATCTCAGGGGCGAAAGCCTAGCATGGCCCGATCCCAATTTGTGGAATTTTGCGGACAACGTCCTAGGGGTTAAAATGCCTAGCATGGGTCATCCTCTTCTACTGCTGACCAACTGGTCTTTTGTATCATATGTCTTATAAATATTATAATGCAAAGAAAAATAAAGAAAAGAATGTAACATACAAGATTCCACAAGTATAAACAAAGGTCGTCTATAATCCTTATCTATTGCTATTTGGTTTCACTTGAGCTCTCATTTAACATATGGTTGTATTATGCCTTACATATTCAGTACATTCTTTCGTACTGACGTCCCTTATTGGGGATGCTGCATTTCACGCTACAGATACAAGTACTCAACTAGTAGATTTCCCCAATAGAAGCACATGATACTCAGCAGTTGTTGGTGAGCTCCAGGTTGATTCGGGGCTTTGCCGAGTCCTTACTATGCGTATTTCATAGTGGTACAGTCATGACTCGCATATCACTTCTTAACATGTCATATGCATCATAAACCATTTCTATGTATATTACATGCCTCGTAGCTTACTTGCTTAAACATTATAGGCCTTATAGATTTTCTAGCCATGTGTCATGTGTTCACTTGCTCATATTTCATAGGTGTGCTTATTGACATATTAGGTCACCAATCCATGCAATATAACGCACTTGATCAATGTGATATGTGTTCCGTAGTTCATATTTCATATAGTTTACTTGCTTACGTATTATATATTTTGTAGCTTTAGTACTCATGCATCATGTGCTCATCTAGTCCATTTCCTACATTCCTTATAGTTCATTCGCTCACACGCTACCCTATGAACCATATGCGTGCGTACACCATATATTTCTATAGCTTAATGCCCGTATATTATGGGCTCCCTTTTGTGCTAATCTGCTTATGTGGCATACCCAATGTGACTTATTTATTTGTACACTATGCCCCTCTGTGATTATTGACTTGAGTTTTGAACATTTTGGGAAAACATTTCCTTATATCATTATGTAGTGAAGACTTTGACTAGAAAAGGTTGGGCATATATGTAAATTTTATCGCAACCATAGATAAATAAAGCATAATGCCTTATTTGAAGGTGCGGCATAAAATATTAGATTTTATATTAACGGCTATGCGTTCTTATAAGTCTCACCTCTGGAAAGAGTAATGAGATAAAAAAGAGAAGGGAAAGTAGTTCGTCGATAGGTTAGGCCTATGATTTTGTGTTCGTTCCATATACAAAAAAAATGGGAGATACTATAGTTATTCTTGATTGTTAAGGCCTGGAAGCTAAGTTCAAAATGTGTAACCTCCATTGAAGTATTGTGGAAGGAATAGAATATAACATAAGATACTTAGTAATGGAAGATGGTAGAGATCCTAAGTACCCCTCCTCATTCTAAACATCAACATAAGGACCATAGATCATGTGGTCCCCTTATGTGATCATGAATCCTACTAGGATTTGTTCATTTGATATGTCATTTGCATGTCTTGTGTTTAGGTATATTAAAGTCTTTATTTGTATGAGTTCTACTTGTGTATATTTAGTGAATTACATGGTCAAGAAAGGGGTTTAATTTGTCATATTATTATTTTATGAAACATCTCTAGTGAGACTTCATGCCAGACTTGTCTATACGTGTTTTAGGTTAGTCTGTGAATTTTTGATAGTTCTATTTATAATGGGAACTCTCGCAAATCTCCAAATAAAATTCCAAGGTTAACCAAACTATCAAATACACCCATCATTCCAGGACGAATGATCATAAGAGGGGGAGGATGTAACACCCCATATTGTACGCGTACTAGTTCTATTTATTACGCTTAAAAAAATTTTTGTGGTATAGTTATGGACTCGGTTTCCTATGCAACTAGGGACAATAGAATAGATTTAAAGTGAACTATTCGTAGATTTTAATGTGACCCGATTAAGTTGAAGTTGATGGAAGTATTTAAACTTGAGATCATAAGTTGGTATTTGAGTCTAAAGTTTAAAGTGATATAGTGTATATAAGTTTTAAGTTAAGTTAAAGGTATTAAGGTCTAGAAGTGGAATAAAATATTGAGGTGTTTGCTTGACTTCACTAAGCTAGTAGATGACAAGTAGGTGCATCACCTACTTTGACTTATTGACCAGCCCAAAGGACCAAGTAGGTGCATCGCCTACTTAGACTATTTTGACCATGTTATTGGGACAAGTACACTACACCTACTTGCATTAATCTAGCCCAAGTTGAATAAAAGAATAAAGGGAAATTGGACAGCCAAAGCCCAATCTTTCTAAGCCCACAAGAAATAATTTGAATGGAAAAGTAGGTGCATAACCTACTTAAATGTGTGGCCTAAATTAAAGACACATGTTTGGATGCAAAAGTAGTACAAGAAAGGTGGCAAACGGCTCAATGTTCTTAAGTCCAAAAAGGCCCAAGTGAAAAGTCCAAGTACGTGGGTCACCTACTTGAAATATTATGGCCCAAAATGAGTGAGAAAGTTGGCCAAAGCAGGTCCCTTTAAAAGGGATTGATATCAGTTTTTCCAGCCATTTTTACTTTGCCAAAAATCTGATTTCTAGAGCTTTCTCTCCTCTCTCTCTTAGCTTCATACAACATCCATTATATACCATTAGGGTTCTTGAATATTAAGGAGTTCAAGCTTTTGGAAGGTATAATTTAAGACAACTTAAGGAGGACAACCTTTACCTTCAAGAATCCAAGTCTTAGCAAGTGGTATTTCGGTCCAGCAAGGTAAGCTACTTCAATTTTCTCCCACTTGTTCTTGAGTTAATTAGGACACTTGGTATGTGTTAGTGAGTTGGAAATTGTTACTTTTACATGGTGTAATATTGGGGAGGATGTTCTGGTGATTAGTGCATGTTGGGACAGCCATGGAGGGGAGTCCTCTTTAACTTCAGTCATGAGCTTGTTTGAGCACCTTAAAAGTAATGTTAACTCTTCAAGTACTGGTGATCAAAAACCAAGATTCATATTTCTTTTGTTACTTTATTATGTTTAAGGATTGTTTTATGTATTTTATGATAACGGATGTGACTGGATGTGCGGGGAAGTTATGGAGACGTTAAAGGACTTAAATACTACAGGGAGATTGGGGGAGGACCTGAAACAAAGGTTGTACAGTATATAGACGTGATTTAAGGGAAAGGTAAGGAAAGAAAACATTGACTAGAAATTGCATGCTTACTGCTTGGTTACTATTTTGGTGAGATCAAGTAGCTCAAGTTGATTGATTAGCTACTAATACTAGTCTTACAACTTATTTTATTATAGATTAGTAATCTGAAGAGAAGGATCTTAAGTCATACTTTTTGAATTGTATAGCAAGGTATGTAAGGCTATTCGATTTCCTATTTCTTTAGCTTGAATCCAACACTTGCATTACAAAAAAGTAAGAGTTATAAGTGCCCTTGGTAGTGACTAATCCATAATTGCAATTCCTACTCCCTAGAGCATTAAAGTGAGTACTCTAATATGACTTTGTTACTAACGTACGTGCTTACTCTATCAAGTATTAGTATGTAAGGTTTAAACTTGTTTCACCGTCAAAGTACCCTTGGCATGTATTTTTCTTATATAAATCAAAATGATCCTAGATTACACATGGTACATATGTTTGTTTGTTGGATATACAATCTGCCCATATCATACAAACTAACTTCAATTATCTATATATATGTCATCTTGTCACATGTTCATATGTTCCCTTTATTGGTTATTACTCCCATTCTATTAGATTTTATATTATACTTACATGGAATATGTATCCGTCCTTAAGTTGAATCTTCCCACGTTCTCCCTTGGTTCCACTTTCATGTATACCTTGTATTTGATATTAGTTAGTGAGTATCTGGCTACCATATCTAGTTCAAATCTCTTGGCTGAATGTTAAATGTCTTCACCTGATATGTGCTTCAATTTGAGATTTCAAAATGCTTAACTGCGTCATATGCTCCTAAGTATTACATGTTCACGTCACATTTGCTTCCCATGTCATTGTTATTATCGTAAGTCCATATTCATATGTCTTATACTACTAGTCGATAGTTCCAAATCTCAACAATGATTATGACCACCAAAACACCAATCTCTAAAGAGATAATGATCATCAAAAGAACAATCTCAAAAGAGTTATAATTATCCAAAGAACAATCTCGAAAGAGTTATGAACATCAAAACAACAATCTCAAAGATAAAGAATTTAAGTGAACCTATCTGTATAATTATGGGTGGCAGTCCAGGAGCAAATCCCTAGCATGGGCCGATCCAAATTGGGATAAGAGGGTGGCAGCTCAGGCGCGAAAGCCTAGCATGGGCCGATCCCAATTTGTGGAATTTTGAGGACAGCATCCCAGGGGTTAAAATACCTAGCATGGGTCATCCTCTTCTACTGCTGATCAGCTGGTCATTTGTATCATATGTCTTATAAATAATATAATGCAAAGAAAAGTAAAGAAAAGCATGTAACATACACGATTCCACAAGTATAGCAAAGGTTGTCTATAATCCTTATCTATTGCTATTTGGTTTCACTTGAGCTCTCATTTTACATATTGTTGTATTATGCCTTACATATTCAGTACATTCTTTCATACTGACGTCACTTATTGGGGATGCTGCATTTCATGCTGCAGGTACAAGTACTCAACTAGTAGATCTCCCCAATAGAAGCACATGATACTCAACGGTTATTGGTGAGCTCCAGGTTGATTCGAGGCTTTGCCAAGTCTTTACTATGCATATTTCATAGTCGTACTGTCATGGATTCTAGTAGAGGCTTTGTAGACATTGTAAAGCTGTCATCTGTATTCATAGTTTCACTTGTCACATGTATGGATTCGGCTAGTCAATATGTGTTGTATATGAAGTGTCTCATCAGTAAATCTATATGCATAGTAGTTTACTTTCTAATCATAGGTCACTTGTAAATCATGTGTTCATATGGTACTTGTCCGCCTTAACTAGGGTTGGGGTGTGACAAAAATGGTATTAGAGAAGTTCGTCCTAGGGAGTCTACAAAGCCGTGTCTAGTAGAGCCTTACTTACGAATGTGTTGTGCCCCACATTTATAATTATAGGGCTTCTTGGATATTTAAGAAATGTTACCATCCTTCATAGTCCAGATATTGCAATAGAGCAAAGTTAAGAAGTCAATTTCTACTTGTACCTGATCATGTTATTCATATTATGTTTAAGATGGTTAAGGTTAACGGTACCTAAAATTTCAATATGCAACCTACAGAAAAGGATCTGAAGTTATCAATATTTAGACTACATTGAGCTCATTTTATTTGACAGTCTCACTCCACAAGGTATTTAAAGGCTTTTATGTTATATGCATTTTAAGTTGCATTTTTACCATTTGTATCACATTGGTTCAATTGAGAAAGATATAGTATGGTTATCCATATACTTAAAAATGATGGGTCACCTAGTTAAATATATGAGCTGTTGTATTTCTAAGCACATCTTCTTAGGAGGATGTATCCAACTCTTGAGTTTTTATATTTCCTACATATTTATAGGATCTATTCCAATAGAGGACACTCGTTCTTAGTCTATGCTATACATAGAATTTTTGGTATTACACATTTACTTTAAATTGATTTTTTTTGAACCAGTTTCTTTTAGTTGGAAGAAGGCAGTGGCACAATCTGATAGCTATATGTATCAGTGCAATGTTGTTACTAGATATACCCCTAATTGGTTGACAAGGCATAAAATCTCACCATATATCATCCTGAATATGTTAATAGTAGGTTTTATATGATATGTTCCAACCACCTTGAATAAGTATTAATAACATTTATATTCTTTTCATGATTATGAATTTTAGAGATAACCGTGCTAATTACTGCAAATGATATATGTATGGCAGTTCCTACACCAATCTATATTTTGGCTATAGAAGATTAGTATGTCACCAAAGGGTAAGGTTAACAAAAGGAAAATTGATTGGTTAGACCTAAATTGTGATTAGTTAGGTTGTACATAGTGGCTTTAGAGTACATGAAGCTACTAGTTTTGATTAAAAGGTACTTGTTAGACAGGAAGCATGTGAGAATAACGCTTGAATGACACATGCCAAATATATATGTAGAGAATTATTCACATGTATAGACTTCCATCAATTAGAATAGAGCTACTACAGGGTTCATTTAATATATGTCTGCAGTAATTCGTCAGTCATAGTCCAGTTAAGGGAGAGGAAAAATTGATCATATCCTTGTTGTTATTATTTGCTATCTTGCATGGGAAAGGTGTCAGAGCACCCTCACTTGTTTTTAAAAAAATCTATTAGTATTGCCAGACCTATCTAGTTAAGCCCAAAAGGGATAACTCTAAGATTTTATGAATAATGACATAAATTTATAGGTACCTGAATACATGTTATTAGAGTTCATGTTTTATGGTGCGTTCAAGCTCCACTATTTATTTTCTCGTTCGACCTTCAAAGGGCACAAGGCGTTGAGTGTGATATAACCCAATCTAGTAATGCAGGAAAAGTTCACCTCGGCCTCCTACTATAAAAGATGAACTATTGAGGATTTTCTTTTTCTATCTTCACTGTAGTATTTATGTTGACCTAGACAGAAGCCAAGTTCCAATAGCAGAGCACCTATAAGAATTCTTAGGAGATTGAAAAGAGTAGATGGGGAAATCAATTGTATGTGTTTAGTTGAGTAAGGACTATGAGCAAAATTATCTCACCTGTGACTTAATGCTTAAGACAGTGTGTTTGCCCTTAATATGGTAGAGTTGTTCTATAGGTTATCTCGTAGTTTCCAAAGATGGTTTATCATATAATTATACATGCTACATGTTCCCTAACTTATCTATTTGTATGTCATTTGCCCTTTGTGGATCACTTTTTCATATGTTTTCTAATGTCATAGAATGCTTACATGTAAGTGTTATCCGCTTCAGAGTACCCTTGTTTATTGTTATGTGTTTTTGTAGGACCTTTTACTTACATGTTATTTATTGCACTGGTTACTTTTCACATGTCACTTGTCCATATTGTGTGGGTACTCCATGCTAATTTATCATATGCTATGGACAATATTAGTGCTCGTGGGTTATACGACTCGCATATCACTTGTTTACATGTCATATGCATCATAAACCATTTCTATGTATATAACATGCCTTGTAGCCCACTTGCTTAAACATTACAGGCCTTATAGCTTTTCTAGCAAAGTGTCATGTGTTTCACTTGCTCATATTTCACAAGTGTACTTATTGACATATTAGGTCACCAATCCATGCAATTTAACGTCCTTGATCAATGTGATTTGTGCTCCGTAGTTCATATTTCATATAGTCTACTTGCTTACGTATTTTATATTTTGTAGCTTTAGTACTCATGCATCATGTGCTCATCTAATACATTTCCTAAATTCCTTATAGTTCATTCACTCACACGCTACCATATGAACCATAAGCGTGTGTACACCATATATTTCTCTAGCTTAATGCCTGTATATTATGTGCTCCCTTTTTTGCTAATCTACTTATGTGGCATACCCAATGTGACTTATTTATTTGTACACTATGCCCCTCTGTGATTATTGACTTGAATTTTGAACATTTAGGGAGAACATTTCCTTGTATCATTATGTAGTGAAGTTTTTGACCAGAAAAGGTTTGGCATATATGTAAATTTTATCACAACCATAGATAAATAACTTAGCATAATGCCTTATTCGAAGGTGCGGCATAAAACATTAGATTTTATATTAACGGCTATGCGTTCTTATAAGTCTCACCTCTGGAAAGCGTAATGAGATAAAAAAGAGAAGGGAAAGTAGTTCCTCGATAGGTTAGGCCTATGATATTTTGTTCATTCCATATACAAAAAATTGGGAGATACTATACTTATTCTTGATTGTTACGGCCTGGAAGCAATGTTCAAAATGTGTAACCTCCGTTGAAGGTTTGTGGAAGGAATAGAATATAACATAAGATACTTAGGAATAGAAGATGGTAGAGATACTAAGTGCCCCTCCTCATTCTAAACATCAACATAAGGATCTTAGATAATATGGTCCCCTTATGTGATCATGAATCCTACTAGCATTTGTTCATTTGATATGTCATTTGCATGTCTTGTGTTTAGGTATATTAAAGTTCTTATTTGTATGAGTTCTACTTGTGTATATTCAGTGAATTACATGGTCAAGAAAGGGGTTTAATTTGTCATATTATTATTTTATGAACCATATCTATTGAGACTTCATGTCAGACTTGTATATATGTGTTTTAGGTTAGTTTATGGATTTTGGATAGTCCTATTTATAATGGGAACTCTCGCAAATCTCCAAATGAAATTCCAAGGTTAACCAAACTATCAACTTCACCCATCATTCGAGGACGAATGATCATAAGGGAGGGAGGATGTAACACCATGTATTCTCCGTGTACTTGTTCTATTTATTACGGTTAAAATTTTTGTTGTGGTTTAGTTATGGAGTCGGTTTCCTATGCAACTAGGGACAATAGAATAGATTTAAAGTGAATTGTCCGTAGATTTTAATGTGACGCGATTAAGTTGAAGTCGATGGAAGTATTTAAACTAGAGAGCATAAGTTGGTATTTGAGTCTAAAGTTTAAAGTGACATAGTCTATATAAGTTTTAAGTTAAGTTAAAGGTATTAAGGTTTAGAAATGGAATAAAATATTGAGGTGTTTGCTTGACTTCACTGAGCTAGTTGATGACAAGTAGGTGCATCACCTAATTTGACTTATCGACCAGCCCAAAGGACCAAGTAGGTGCATCACCTACTAAGACTATTTTGACCATGTTATTGGGACAAGTATAGTACACCTACTTGCATTAATCTAGCCCAAGTTGAATAGAAGAATAAGGGGAAAATGAACAGCCAAGGCCCAATCTTTCCAAACCCACAAGAAACAATTTTAATGGAAAAGTAGGTGTATCACCTATTTGAAAAATTATGACCCAAAATGAGTGAGAAAATTGGCCAAAGAAGGTCCCTCTTAAAGGGATTGATATCAGATTTTTCCAACCATTTTTACTTTGCATAAAATCTGATTTCTAGAGCTTTCTCTCTTCTCTCTCTTAGCTTCATACAACATCCATTATTTACCATTAGGGTTCTTGAATATTAAGGAGTTCAAGCTTTTGGAAGGTATAATTTAAGACAACTTAAGGAGGACAACCTTTACCTTCAAGAATCCAAGTCTTAGCAAGTGGTATTTCGGTCCAGCAAGGTAAGCTACTTCAATTTTCTCCCACTTGTTCTTGAGTTAATTAGGACACTTGGTATGTGTTAGTGAGTTAGAAATTGTTACTTTTCCATGGTGTAATATTGGGGAGGATGTTCTGGTGATTAGTGCATGTTGGGACAGCCATAGAGGGGAGTCCTCTTTAACTTCAGTCATTAGCTTGTTTGAGCACCTTAAAAGTAATGTTAACTCTTCAAGTGCTGGTGATCAAACACCATGATTCATATTTCTTCTGTTACATTATTATGTTTAAGGATTGTTTTATGTATGTTATGATAACGGATATGACTGGATGTGCGGGGAAGTTATGGAGACGTCAAAGGGCTTAAATATTGAAGGGAGGTTTGGATAGGACCTGATACGAAAGTTGTACAGTATATAGTCACGATTTAAGGGAAAGGGAAGGAAAGAAAACATTGACTAGATAAATTGCATGCTTACTGCGTGGTTATTATTTTGGTGAGATCAAGTAGCTCAAATTGATTGATTAGCTACTAATACTAGTCTTACAACTTATTTTATTGTAGATTAGTAATCTGAAGAGAAGGAGCTTAAGTCTTACTTTTTGAATTGTATAGCGAGGTATGTAAGGCTATTCGATTTCCTATTTCTTTGGTATGAATCCAAAACTTACATTACAAAAAAGTAAGATTTCTAAGTGCCCTTGGTAGTGACTAATCCGTAGTTGCAGTTCCTACTCCCTAGAGCATTAAAGTGAGTCTTCTAATATTAGTTTGTTACTAAAGTACGTGCTTACTTTACCAAGTATTAGCATGCAAGATTTAAACTTGTTTCACCGTCGAAGTACCCTTGGCATGTATTTCGCTTATATAAGTCAAAATTATCCTAGATTACACATGGTAAGAATGTTTGTATGTTGGATATACAATCTGCCCATATCATGCCAACTTGCTTCAATTATCTATATATATGTCATCCTGTCACATGTTCATACGTTCCCTTTATTGGTTATTACTCCCATTGTGTTAGATTTTATATTGTACTTACTTGGAATATGTACCCGTCCTTAGGTTGAATCTGCCCACGTTCTCCTTTGATTCCACATTCATGTATACCTTGTATTTGATATTAGTTAGTGAGTATCCGTCTACCATATAGAGTTCAAATCTCTTGGCTGAATGCTAAATGTCTTCACTTGATATGTGCTTCAATTTGAGATGTCAAAATGCTTAACTGAGTCATATGCTGCTATGTATTACATGTTCATGTCACATTTGCTTCCCATGTCATTGATATTATCGTAAGTCCATATTCATATGTCTTCTACTACTGGTCCATAGTTCCAAATCTCAACAATGATTATGACCACCAAAATAACAATCTCAAAAGGGATAATGATCATCAAAAGAGTTATGATTATCCAAAGAACAATCTCGAAAGAGTTATGAACATTAAAACAATAATCTCAAAGATAAATAATTATAGTGAAGTTATATGTATAATTATGGGTGGCAACCTAGGGGAAAATGCCTACCATGGGTCAATCCTAATTGGTATAAGAGGGTGGCAACTCAGGTGCGAAATCCTAGCATGCGCCGATCCTAATTTGTGGAATTTTGAGGACAGCATCCCAGGGGTTAAAATACCAAGCTTGGGTTATCCTCTTCTACCGCTGATCAGCTGGTCATTTGTATCATATGTCTTATCAATATTATAATGCAAAGAAAAGTAAAGAAAAGAATGTAACATACATGATTCCACAACTATAAGCAAAGGTGGTCTCTAATCCTTATCTATTGCTATTTGGTTTCACCTGAGCTCTCATTTAACATATGGCTGTGTTATGCCTTACATATTCAGTACATTCTTTCGTATTGACGTCTGTTATTGAGGATGCTGCATTTCATGCTGCAGGTACTGGTACTCAACTAGTAGATCTCCCCAATAGAAGTGCGTGATACTCAGCGGTTGTTGGTGAGCTCCAGGTTGATTCGGAGATTTGTGGAGTCTTTACTCTACATATTTCATACTGGTATAGTCATGGATTCCAGTAGAGGCTTTGTAGACATTGTAAAGCTATCATATGTATTCATAGTTTCACTTGTCACATGTATCAGATCAGCAAGTCAATATGTGTTATATATGAAGTTTCTTATCAGTAAATCTATCTGCATAGTAGTTTACTTTCTTATCATAGGTCACTTGTAAATCATGTGTTCATATGGTACTTGTCCGCCTTACCTAGGGTTGGGGTGTGACATTGGGTCAATACTTGGAGATCCGGCCTTATTTCCACATTTTTCATAACCCCCACAACAGTAGGAGCTTGAGGAACTTGAGGACATTGGGGAGGAACTTCGTCATTCACATTCTCCTCTTCCATCCTTCTTTCGGTCGCCCTTCTTATATTCATATCATATAGACACAAGAGAAGGATTAGGAAAAGGACTTCATAGAGTTAAAACTCTAAGGCACGACAAAAAAGTAATGAAAAAAGTGAAATTTCCTAAGCATCTTATAGCCTCTCATTCATATGTGTGTTGCGCTTCACACTCATGAACAAGACTCTACTAGACGTGGTTCATAATATAATATCCTAGAATCATTTTAAACCTTGGGCTATATTTATAAAGTTTGTCACGACCCAGGGGTACCCCTTAGATGTAACATAGAATACTTGACCTCGAAGGGGTCTTATACAAGCCCTTAGAATAATCATAAACATAAGTAATATAAATGATGCGGAATTTAAAACTTTTACAATCAAAGTCTTTTCATTTATATCAAAAATAGGAGTCTAAATATTAACTCCATGAACCATATACTACAATTGAATATCAATAAGGTCATTGCTGTTTACAATAAATTCTCTAAGTAGAACATATGAAAGGAAACTAGAAAGAATATCTCTTGTCCTCAAACCATGAGGTCTCACCAAGGCAAGGAGAAAATCAATCCAAGCCTTCAACCAAAGAGAAGCCACCTCAAAGATCAGGACCTACACTTATAGAAAAAGGTATAGAATATGGGTTAGCACAAAAATGTACCAAGTATGGAAGCCATGCATAAAAATCCTTAAAACACGCTTAAAATGGACATTTAGTTCACACCATACATTAATCAAGTTTAAAAGGCATCATGCACATTTGTGAATAAACATAAGTCACACCATATCATAAGCAACCCATAGCTATACTTGTGCAATGCATAGGTAAGATCCCATAATCCTACTTAATACTAAGTACCGCCTTTAGGTCACCAACATCATACATATCATACCTTGACCTCATCATTTGACAACATTCATAGAGAAGGAAATATTCATATTCATAACTTGTAGCAAGTAAAGTCACTTTTGACAACAATTCATACCATGATGCATAATTCATAAGTCTTCATAGCATAAGAGAACCTCACCATAACCACTCTTAAAGCCTACTTGTGCAATGCATAAATGGAGTCCCATACCCTCACTCATACTAAATAGTACCTCTTCAGAAGTCATAGTTAAAGTTCATGTTCTTGTCATAATTCATATTCTTATTATATAGGGAAATATAGCCTTAACCGACATAGATCATGTGAGCTACATGGAATCTGGTGTCTTACCCCCACACCGAAAAGAGGTATCCTACTTGCCTAAGGTAGAACTAATATATTAGCTTTTAGGTGGATCCACTAGCTAAAGACCTGTGTGGGCACATAGTTATGGGATAGGGAGATTGCTACTAGAAACCCGGACTTTCTAACGTAAAAGGTTTCCATCTCATGAGATAACTTACATTGGGAAGCCGGACTTTCTAGCGTAAAAGCTTCCATCTCATATTCATATTCACTCGGTGCTAAGCATAATTCCCTTTAAAATTCATATTAAGTATTTACTTAAGTTCATGTTCATGAAAGAATGCTCTAGGAACTCAAACCTACATAGTATCATAATATCTCATAAATCCATTTGGTGAGAATGTCCTTTCAACCTTAGAATCATCAATATGTGAGAAAACCTTTCACATCATATTCATAGTGTGTTCATGAGAATAACCTTTCATTCAACACAACAATACTATCGTAGTCATAGACATTGCATACATAGTCATGTGTAAGGGTATGGGCAGAATGCTCTTATAACAATACCACAATTACACAATGGTCATAGGATCTTCAGTTTCTAAGTGAATCATAAGCTCATACACAATTCTCATTAACATATAAATCCTTCATATATTGCCCTTCAATGGCTATAAATCTAACTCAACTCAAATATCTAGAATTTCTATATTAGATAGGGGAATATAATGATTCACTAACTTAATCAATATAAACATAATTAATTGACATACTTCTATACTCAATCAACCCACATCATAAATTCACAATTTATCAATATGGCGGATTTATGGGTTCTTGGAGGGATTATTTTCATAAATCAACAATTAATCATCAATTCAACCATAATGCACCATAATCAACCATAAATAAACTATTGAAAACATTTTGAAAGAGAACCCATGACATAGATTGAAACCCAAGATTTTTGGGGAAATTGAAAGCTTATAATCAAGTTTTGAAGGGACTCTATGGGTGAAAGCTACCCATACATGAAAATCCACCATAGATTAATGGATTTTCCCCCTAAATTAGAGAATAAAGACCTTGGTTCTTCAAGCCCTAGCGTCTACTTCTTCTTCTTCTTCTTTGGGAACTTCTAGAGAGAGAAATATTGAGAGGAAGAGAACTTTTGGTTTGATTTGGGTGAGTAAGTATAATGACTTGTTTTGGGTGAACTTGGACTTAAAAAAATATATATATAGTACCCCTAAAAATACCCAAAACAACCTCACATTAATTGAACTAAAATAGGAAAAGACTAAAATAACCTTTAATTAATCACCACACCCAAGTGTCACGAGCCACCTTCACGAGCCGTGGTGAGGACCACGACCCGTTGTCCTACTCGTGAAGTGTGAAGCAGTGACTAGGAATTTTGTGCCACAAGCTCACAAGCCCAGGGCATTCCCACGAGGGGCTCCACGAGCTGTGGTCCATCTTGTGGTCCATGAGGCATTAGCCAGGCTACTTTCTGCCCAAGCCACCACGCCTAAGTCATCTTCACGAAGGGCTCCACGAGTCCTGGTCCCTTCCGTGAAGTTGAGGCAGTAGTTATGTTCTTGGTTAGCCATTCTACCATGGCCAAGGCAAGTCCACGAACCACCTTCATGAACCGTGGTGAGGACCACGTCCCGTGGTGCTTCTCGTGAAGTGTGAGGTAGTGGCCAGGATTTTTGTGCCACAAGGTCACAAGCCCAAGGCATTCCCACTAAGGGATCCATGAACTGTGGTCAAGACCACGAGCCGTGGTACCTCTCGTGGTCCTTGAGGCAGTAGCTAGGCTACTTTGTGCCCAAGCCACCATGCCTAAGTCATTTTCACGAAGGGCTCCACGAGCCATGGTCCCTTCTGTAAAGTTGAGGCAGTAGCTAGGTTCTTCGTTGGCCATTATTCCATTGCCAAGGAAAGTCCACGAGCCCCCTTCACGAGCCACGGTGAGGAGCACGATTAGTGGTCCCACTCACGAAGGGTGAGGTAGTGTGCTCAAGCTAGGGGCAGTCTTGGCTTAGCCCCTTTGCCTTGGCACTTGCCTCTTGGGCTTGACTCTTATAACCCTCATTTCAACCCTAAATGATCTTATAATATACAGGGAATCATTTTATGATTTTTAACCCTTACATTAGGCTCTAGTTTAATCTACTATTTTCTGGGGTGTTATAGTGTGCATTGATATCAAGGTCGTTTATGTGTTCCGAATGTGGATGACTTGTGAGAATGAATCCTAGAAGAAGCCCATAGTTCTTGGTATTCTATTTACCTAGGAGCCACCAAGATGTACTATGACCTACGGAAAGCCTATTGTTGGAATTGGATGAAGAAAGATATTACGGAATTTGTGGCCAAGTGTCCTAATTGTCAACAAGTGAAAATTAAGCACCAAAGGCCGGGAGGTTTGTCCCATGACATTGCTATTCCTACTTGGAAGGGGAAGACTTGAATATGGACTTCATAGTTCGTTTGTCTGGCACCCGGTAACAACATGATTCAATATGGGTAATAGTAGATTGAATGACGAAATTGTCACATTTCCTCCCCGTCAAGATCTCATATTCGGCGAAGGACTATTCCAAGATATACTTGACAGAGATAGTAAGGTTGCATGGTGTGCCTTTGTTTGTCATTTCTGATCGTGGTACCCAATTCAGTTCTTAATTTTGGAAGTCATTCCAAAAGGGTCTAGGTACCAAGGTTAAGCCTAACACTTCTTTCAATCCCAAAACTTATGGGCAAGTAGAGCGTAATATTAAAACTTTGGAAGACATGTTAAGGGCTTGTGTGATAGATTTTAACGGTAATTGGGATGACCATTTGCCATTGATGCAATTTGCCTATATTAGAAGCTACCATTCAAGTATAGGTATGGCTTAGTTTGAGGCTCTTTATGGTAGGATTTGTAGATCTCCTATAGATTGGTTTGAGGTAGGTGAAGTTACTTTAATAGGTCCCGAGCTAGTTTATGAAGCCATTGAGAAAGTTTGGCTTATTAGAGAAAGGTTGGAAATGGCTCAAACTTGACAAAAGTCATATGTCGATGTTAGAAGAAGAGATCTTGATGTTCATGATTGTGTTTACTTGAAAATCTCACCTATGAAGGGGATAATGAGGTTTGGTAAGAAAGGGAAGCTCAATCCCCGATATGTAGGCCTATATCAAATTTAGAAACGTATTGGTAAGGTTGACTTTGAGTTAGACTTGCCAAATGAGAGGCATCAGTCCATCCGGTTTTCCATGTTTCTATGCTTAAGAAGTTTTTTGGAGATCTGATGGCCATAACTTCCCTAGAAGGGTTGGGGGTTGATGAAAGCCTCTCTTATGAGGAAGTCTCTATTGATATTTTGGACCGTCAAGTTAGGAGATTAAGAAATAAGGAGGTTGCTGCCGTAAAAGTGTTGCGGAGGAATCACTTAGTTGAGGGTGCTACTTGGGACGCCGAGGCCGATATGAAGTCCAGATATCCTGATCTCTTTCCTTCTACTCCTACCTTAGCTTGAGGTAATGAGTTCCTTTTGGTTTGTTCTATGTTTTGGAGTAATGTGTGTTTTATGTTTTCCACGATCTCTTTAAGTTATGCATGTTCATGAAATCTGGAGTTTTGAAAGAAAATGAATAACATTGTTGATTTTCCTCATGTTGTTGTGCATTAAGTATGAGTTGTCTATACGCTTCATGAGATAATTGTGAACATGCTTTAGTTATGCTTTGTGAGAGTAAATTGCATATTGACTTCATGAGATTGTGTTGAGCATGCTTTTGAGTTTGGAGAAGGTAGTTCCTCCTAGAACATGAGAAATGTAGAAAGTTTCATGCATAATGGATTGTTAGATGTGGTTCCTACTTCTTTGTGGTGCATTGAATGTGTCTAGTGTAGAGTTGATGTTTCCTCCTTTGTTTTGTGTATTGTTATGATGTTGCATGCGTGATGAGTTGCTAGTCTTGAGTCTTGACTCCTGTAAGGTGTCCAGAGCGTCATTCGAGGATGAATGGTCCTAAGTAGGAGATATTGTAACACCCTATATCTGAATAAGGGTAATGAACCAAAAATTCAGCCATCAACGAGGACCACAAATGATTTGTAGGTGGACCCATGGAACGTTAGTGTGGTCCATGGTTGGATCCCTAAAATAGAACTTTCTAACTAGGATCGACGATCCACTAGGACGGGCCGTGGGTCAGACCACGGTCTGTCGACAGGGGTCCGTGGATGGGTGCCTCTGTAACTGTCCAATCATGGACCACGGTTGGACCTACAGACCGTACGTGGGTCCATCGCTCCTGGTCCACTGGCCGTAGTTAAGGGCTAAAATCTCTGACAACCAACCACGGTTCACACGATGGACCGTAGGTCCGTCCACGGTCCATCGACTGGGTGTGTCGGGTTATAGGTTGGTGACAACTGACAGTTAACTCAAGGGTAGTTGGGTCTTTTCCTATTTAATTAGTTTCTATACTATGTCGTTTTGCCTATATTAACAACCCCTATATAAGTCTTTTTACCCCATATACATCCCATTTAATTTATTCTACCAAAATCCCAAAAGAAAATCAAAACCTCCTCTCAAATATTCTCTCTAGAGCTTGAAGAAAAAGAAGAAGATTTCACCTAGGTTTTCAAGATAAGGATCCAAATTCTCCAATGAAGCTTAGAATTGGTCTTTGTTGTTAAGGTATGATAGATTTCATCCATGGTTACCTTACTTCCATGGAGTTCCTTCAAAATTCAATTTCAAAAGAAAGATAGAAATCCCCCATTGTTAGGGTTTGATTCAAAAGTCATGGGTTCCTCTGAAACATGATTCTAATGGTTGAATTATTTTATTATATTTATTAATTGATGATTTACTATGGTTCTTATTATGTATCCCCAAGAACCCATGAAATCCTCATATTTCTCAACTGTGATCTTATAATGTAGGTCTTTGTTGATGAAAGAGGAATTTTCTGATTGATGAATGAAGTGATAGAACCACATGAATTATAATGAAATCCATGTCTAATGCTTGAATTCTATATGTGATGATTGGAAGTAGGTTATGAACCTTGAAAAGGTAAAGTGTGAGATTATGAATGTTTTTATGAAATCTAAGTAAATGCTTTAAGGACACTCTGAGAGTAAAGTGTCAATGATTATAACAATTTTGTTGTGTTGATTGAAAGGACATTCTCATGAACTCATAATGAACTTAATGTGAAAGCTTTTCTCACATAATGAAGATTCTATGATTGAATGGCTTTCTCACCTAATTGAATGTAAGATTTACATGTACACATGGACGGTGAAAGGTTTTCTCATGCATGATCTAAGAGCTATCTTAATGAACTAACTTGGATGGGTTGTCAAGGACGTTCTTCCATGAGGCATGAGTTAAGTAAGACTTAATAAGTACTCTGTGGGATTTAATCTTAGCACCGAGTGGATATTGAAATGAGATGGAAGTATTTACGTCATTTGAGTCTGGGTTTCCCAAGTATGTCTCATGAGATGGAACCTTTTACGTTACTTTAGTCTGGGTTTCTAGTAGCATTCTCCGTATCCCATAAACTATATTCCCCCATAGGTTATCTAGGATCCAGCTAAGCTAAGAGTTCATGGTTCTGCCTTAGGCAAGTAGGACAACCGTTTTCAATATAGGTAACGTCATGTGATCATGTTATAGCTCACACGGTCTCATATCGGTTAAGGCTTATCCCCCGAACAAGAACATGAATAATAAACTAAGGTTGCTTCAAGAATTATTGTACATTAGTTCAAAGATTTTAAAGATGATGTTGACTTATATTGTCAATGTTTATGACTTATGATTTCTAATCTCTTATATGATGTTTTAACTTGGCAATTGCATGCTTTGAAATGAAATGTCCCTTTTTGCATGTTTTCAATGTTTTTATTCATAGTTAACATACTTAGTGCATTATTGTACTCTTGCTTACATTTTTCCCAAATGTAGGGTCCGAAAGATAGGGTATCCATTCTAGTGGCTAGAGCTAGGACTTTGATTTCTTTCCGAGCTTGGTGAGCCCTCATGGTTAAAGGACAGAATTTTGCTTATTGAAGTTTCCATTTCTTGTATTTCCTTTTTGTACATGATGTATGGGCTAGGTCTAATTTCATTCGATATTGTAATAGATGGCTATGATGAGACAAGTGTCTAGACTTCCGCTTCCTTTTATGAAAAAACATTTTACACTTGAAATGTGTTTTACTCTTAATTGTTCTATTTCTTATGTTATGAGTACTAAGTGGCTTTTATGGAGTTCGTCGGGGTTCTATACACCATGTTACATCTAAGGGGTACCCCTAGGTCGTCACAAACTTGGTAATCAAAGCACAAGGTTTAGAATGGCCCTAGGATGATGTCTCATAAGCCACGTCTAGTACAGTCTTGTTTATGAGTGTGAAGCGCGCCACATTTATGATTGAGAGGCTACAAGATGTTTAGGAATTTCTCTTCTTCATTACTATTAACTCGTGCCTTAGAGTTTAACTCTAAAAGATCTCTCTCTTAATCCTTGATCTATCTCTTCAAGATATGAATACTAGAAGGAATGGTAGAAGGATTGAGGGTGACAGTGTAGAACAATAAGCTCCTCCCCAATCTCTGGTAAATCCTTTGGCTGAGAATCTTACAAATGCAGAGGTTAGGTCGACTTTTCAAATGTTGGCCCAAGCTATGAAGGCAAAAGTCAATCGAGAGGTGGTAGTTTCCGTGAACTCAATTGTTGGTACGACGGCTTCAAGTATGAGGGATTTTTTGAGGATGAAACCTCCAGAATTTTATGGCTCAATATTTGAAGAAGACACTCAAGAGTTTGTCAATAAGGTCTATAAGGTACTTGCTATTATGTGGGTGACTCCGGTAGAGAAAGTGGAACTGGAGGCTTACCAATTTAAGGAGGTTTCTTAAGTATGGTACGATGAGTGGAAAGAGGAAAGGCCGATAGGAGCGCGTCCTGTAGAGTGGGAAGAGTTTATATCGGCGTTTCTTGATAGGTTCTTTCCCCTAGAGATGAGGGAAGAAAAGGTGCAAGATCTTATTAACCTTCGTCAAATAAGTATGAGTATGAAAGAGTATGCCCTAAGGTTCACCCAATGGTTGCGAATCCTAAAGCAAAGATGAGTAAGTTTGTGACGGGTATATCTGATATGGTGGTTAATAAGTGTCGTACCGCCATGGTCATTGGTGACATTGACACATCTTGTCTTATGGTCCATGTACAACAAATTGAGGAGGAGAAACTCAAGGAAAAGTCTAGGGAGGTGTTAAGGGCTAGGATCGGTGATGGAAACTTCTCTAATGCAAAGTTCGAGGGACAAGTCGGCCTAGATTTCAACAAAGGTTTTCTGGTCAAGATTAATATTATTCTCCTCCTAAGTCTAATAAGGATAGGGTGCCTAACCCTAAACTTCAAGGAGGAAATGGAGGTGGTTCTTCTTTGGTTAGATCTACTTGTGTGAAGTGTGGGAAAAATCATGTTTGTAAGTGTCTAGTTGGCATGGATGGTTGCTTTGGTTGTGGAAGGAGTCGTCCCTATGTTAGGGGTTACCCGATGCTCAAGGTTAAGGGGAGAGAGGGAAAGCAAGTGTGATACGCTGAAATTACACCTCTCTAAAGTAGTATAAGCGATCATTGTCAAATAAAGAACCCAACTTATAGGTTGAGGTCGATCCCACGAGGAATATGGTTTAGACTTAAACTTAGCTAACAATTATTTCTTTTTAGTCAAACTATTTCCGTTGTTAAGTAAATAAGGGGGGGGGGGGGTCGGGGTTGTAACTAAAGTAACAGATTGGGGATTTGAATCAATAAGTAACAAGTAAGCAAGATTAGCAGTTTGAATGACATGCAAAGTTGGTAAGTTAGGTATCCCTAAGTGATTTGTCCTCCAAGTAGGGAATTTCACTACGCAACTTGGTTCGTCAACATGTGTATACTTGACTAACCCTTACCTTTACCCCAGATTATTCATCATATCAATGTAGTTTAGTTTTCACCCTCACTTCAATTGAAACTAGGCTATTAGATAGCATCCACTAAATCTTTGTTATTCAATCCTTTTCTCATTCATTATCTCCTTGGTCCAGCAAGTAGGAACGAGGCGAGTTCTAACGTTTGCAACCGTTAAAAAGACTTCTAAACGAAAGGATTAACAATACATGCATAAACACTATTCAACAATTACTTATTTATTATTCATACTTTGTTAATTCGCATGGTTGCCACGATCCTATTTATGGATTTAGCTACTCATGCTTTATAATTCCCAATTCATAATTAGGTTAGAAAAATTCATGAACTTACAATGAGAATAGATGAAAACCCAAATCGTGAATTGAAATTCAAAGTGAAAATTGTATTAACCAACTTTCGGAAATTAAATTTCTAAATGTTTGCCAATTATTCCCAAAAGACCAAAACTCAAAGTATACAATAATGTCTAACTCCCAAAAACGAGAATTACAACTCCTATTTATAGAAAACAAATAGGTAGGAAACAAAATAAGGAAATAAACTGATCAGATGCCATTTATGTCGATGCTACAACCTACGGACCGTGGGTCAACCTACGGTCTGTAGTCAACCTCCGTTGTTCCATACTTGTGCAATATTTCAACGCCTTCAAACGATGACTCCACTTACGGTCCGTGGATTGGACTATGGTCCGTTGTGTCTCTTTGTGGTCTGAGTACTGAAAATCCACTTTCTGACCAGGACTTATGACAGCCCATCTACTGCCTATTACTAGACCTACGGTCTGTCGTTTGCTACTTCTACAATTTTCAGCTCGCATGTTCATCAACCACATCCAAGCCTATTTCCTGCAAGAATTACACACAGAACATATTTCTAATAACAAAATAGCCCAAGACCCACACAAACTTTAAGTGAAATGCATCAAAAATACCATAAACTCATGCAATATCAGCACCTTCAATTTAAACTTGTTCTTTATCCTCAAGCGACACACTAAAACTCTTAATGAAACTTATGTAGAAGCAAACATACAAACTCAAGCAATCACATGTCTTTCTCAATCAATTCCATTAGTTAATGCAAATATTTTCATCTAGACTGAACAAGCTAACTCATACGGATTAAAACATGACATATATCGACCAATAGACATCACAACATACACTTTTTACAATCACCAATGTACTAACACTCCAACAATGTAACTAGTGCCCTTACTTCAAAAGAAATCCTTTTTCACCCAAGAAATTGGAATTTCAAGGTTAAGGATTCATTAAACACTCACGCTCAGAATTGAATCTAAATACAGTTAGTGCTCAATACCATAGGCGTGCCCTTATTTTCATTGTATAGACTCTCAAAACTAGTCACTAGGATCACTATAGGACTTTCTTAGCTTGTAGCGTAGGCTCAAGGTAAGGTAGGGTACATTTGGTAACTTTTTTTCCCTCCTTCACATTACATTGACTTTTTACCTCTTTTGTCAACCAATTCTTGACATCTTTTTTATTTTCTGCTCTTTTCCTTGACTTTCTTCAGCACAGATGTGACTTTAATTTTATCGCTCTTATTTTTCCCTTTTTTTTCTTTCTTAGGTTTTTTTCAACAATCTTTATTATTCTTATTTTTATTTGTTTTAACTTCAATCACATCTTTTTCTATCTTTTTCTTTCTTCTACACAAAACTCTTTTTATACCCTTTTTCTTTCGATTTCCTTTTTCATAGCTTCCCTTAACTTATGTAATTTGCATAACTTGAGGTGCACACTATCCGATGTTAAACCAGGGCCAAGATTAAAGTAAATTTTTGAATTGGCCACCCTCAACTTAGGATTTTGGCCTAAGTTAAGGTGCACATGTCCAATTAAAGTCCAGGGCCAAAACTATCTTTTGGGGAAGGTGAGTTGGGTGTATTGGAAGAAGTGGTCTACATTAGGTTCAAACATTTGGATCAAGGGAATCATTTATTTATTTTTGTTGAATTATTTTAGGCTTTAGTGGACTCATTTGAACAAGGGCTTATGATCATCTCCTAATTCCCAACCTAGATTGTTTTAGCAGGACCAACGGGGCAAGTTCTAAGTTTGTCATGACCCAGGGAAACACCCTAGATGTAACATGGCACATAGAACCCCGAAGGATTCCATGTAAGCCACATAGCATATCATAACATAAGATACTAGAAAAGTGCATAAATTTTAAAACATCTTCCATACAATCAATGTCTTTGTAAAATCAAAGCTGAAGTCTTACTACACTTGTCTTCAACCATCTAGAACATGAATATATTTGGGATGCAACCCATACAAAAGTCTAAAACATAAAAAAATACATAAAGGAAAGGTGATCAATCCTTGATGCTATGAGGACTCACCAAGTCTTCAACTCTTTATCTACTAGAAACTTATCCTCGGAGATGGAACTCAAAATTGTCGGACCCTACATTTAGTGAGAATGTGGGAATGATTATGTGTCAGTACAAAAGTACTAAATATGATAGCTAGCATAACATCATAAGAGCATAACATAAGGGTTAGTCAACATAAGTCATACGCCATAATCATAAGAGATACTTCATGAAACATAAACAATAAGCATAAGAGTCCATAACACAGTCATAAACATAATCTCCAACATAGGCATAATATAAGCATTAGTCAACCCTTTGTCCTTCATATCATAGGAAGAACACTTCATAAGTAGCTTCAAGTCCTACTTGTGCAATGCATGAGTAATATCCCATAATTTCACCCACACTAAGTACCACATTGGGCCATCATGCATACTTACTATCTTTAATCTCATCTTTAGCTTAATACTCATAGAAAAGGGATTTTCTCACCTTTAGTCAATCTTAACAATGAAGGCAACTATAGCACCATCCTATCTAAACATATATCATATAAGAGAAAAACTTTCTAGGTAACCTTAAGTCATACTTGTAGAATGCATGGATAAGACCCCATAATTCCATACATACTAAGTACCACTTTAGGTCATCATACTCATACTTCTTGATTGGGGACTAATCCCTCTTTAAGACATTGGAACACTAGGAGATACTTCTTTAAGAACATCTTGGTCCCTCTTCTTTACTTTGTAACACTATGAAATACTTACTCAAGCATGTCTAAGTTCATTATGTTTGAACACTTGGAGATGTTTCTATAAGCATGTCATAGTTCATTGTTAACTTGGAACACTTCGAGATTATTATTCAAATATGCCTTAGTTCATTAATAATCTTGTACTAGTTGGGATATAGTCTTAACCATCACATAAGCTATCACATGATCCCCTCCGATGTTATCCATACCGAAAAGGGTTGGTCTACTTGCCTAGGATAGAACCGGTTTATTAGCTTAGTTGGATCGACTAGCTAACGTTCCTAATGAGCATGTAGTTAAGGGATACATATATTTCTACTAGGAAACCCAGACTCCACTTCTGAGGGACTCCATCTCATGAGACATATTTTGGGAAACTCGAACTCTATTTGTGAGAGTTCACATTTCGGAAGCCAGACTCAACTAGGTAAAAGCTTTCGTCCCATTTTAATATCCACTCGGTGCTAGGAATAGATCCCACAAGATAGCTTAATAATTCTTACATAATTCATGATACATGAGGGGATTTCCTTGACAACTAATCTATGCTTTAAGTGATTCTATCACTCTATGCATTCAAACATATATAAGGTCGATTAGGTGGGTAAAGTCCTTCCAGAACAATGATATTTACTAGTCTCCGATTCTCATATAGGCTTTACTCTCAAACCCATTGCATACATAACTAAACATATTAGCTTTACTTTCAAAGACCTAGTAATAAACATTCATGACTATAACCTTACTATTAAAGATTTACTTTTTACAATCATCATACAAACCTAGATTTCAAGGCATTCTAATCACATGCTTCATTATTAAGTGATTCTAGTCAAATATTGTCATAAAGGTTCAATCTTTCGCTTTTCTAGCCATGATCCATCACATATATATTATTATACTTCAATTCATGTCTACATGCCTTTATTCATGGACAATTACTATTCAATTTATCAATTCTAGAAGATCATCTATGAATCCTCAATTTCCCTTCACAAGGGATAAACCCACATTACTTCAATATAATCATTTAGACTAGGGTTAGTCATAAAAAAACATGTAAATTCTTCATAATAACATGATTCTCTGCAAATTCGATCATAAACAACAAATATCTACTCAATTGGATTCATACTCAACATAACCCATAATATAGGAAGAAACGCTAACTAGAATTGGAGCTCATCTTTAAAATTGGGGGATTTCTAGGGGGATCAATGGATGGAAGAATCAATGGATGAATAAGCTATCATACCTGATTATAAAGCCTAGTAAATCTTTCAACATTGGAGGAATTTGACCTAGCTTTACCCTCCTCTTCTTCTTATTCTTTTTCAATTTTCTAGAGAGAGAATTTCTTAGAGGGAATTAGGTTTCTTTTGGGTGAGTTGAAATATTGATTTGGAATCACTTAATTAAGGGTCTAATAGATTTATATAGGTGGTGTAAACTCTAATAAAACGACACCACTAAACCCCTAATTAATTCTGGAAAGTTCCATATGACCCTTGCTTAACCGACCAAGACCAACAGGCTACCTCACCCACAAAACCCCGCCCACGGGCCTTGAGTGGACCCATGGGCCGTGCTTGTCAATCGTGGGTGGTGGTCTGAGGGTGAAATTTTGGGGCCTTGACCCACGAGGCAATCCACAAGGTGTGGTACCCTCTACGAGGTGTGGGTCCCCTTGTGGATACACTGCTTTGGGGAATATTCTAGGGTCCTCTTCAAGGATTCTTTGATGGTCCTTGATAAGTCGTGTCTTGATGTTCAACCTCGAAACCCTTCATTCTAAATAGGGGAGCTCATATCTACTACTCTAACCCCCACGTGAAGCTCTAGTTTACCGTACTAGTTCCCGGGTGTTACAATATCTCCCCCTTGGGAACATTTGTCTTCGAATGACTCTCTATGCACTTCTTAAGGTCACAACTCTAGACTAGAAACCCATCATGCATGCAACTCATCTAAATGCACATTAACAAAGGGGGAAAGCATAAACTCCAAGACATACCAACTCAATGCAACACAAGAAAGTAGGAACTATATCTCACAACCCAAAATGGATGAAGTTCTATATCTACTCCTATTCAAGGAGGAACTACCATCTCCTAACTAAAACATGATCAACATACGTTCATGGAGCCTACATGAAATTTACTCTCAAAAAGCATTTATTCAAGGAGGAATCTCTAAACTTCCAAAATAAAGCATTCTCATCTATTCATCTCATGGATTCTATAGGGAACTTTTGTAAATGCACTACAACACGAAGAAAAACAATGCACATAAGTCATTTCTATCAGGACCTAAACTTTTTCATGAACATGCATATAAAGAAATCATGGCCACTCATAAACACACAATCACCTTTCTATCTAGGCACACCATTTCCCCCTAGGGAGTAAGCCTAAGTAGACTTTCTAAGCACCATTACTTTCAATTCTAAGGTCGAAACAAGATATCACTAAACTTCATATCTTTCACACAAGAGGATTCTAAACCAAGGTGAATTACATTACTACTCTTTAAACAAGGCTACTCACCCAACACATCAACATATTACTTGAACATCCTATTCATCAAGTCTTCACCAACATACCTAAACCATAAAATTGCCTAGTAGGTTTCTAGTATCAACAACACATAACAATAATGTAGTCCACTCATACTCAATGACAACATCAAAGACTACCATATAAAGTCACAAAAGACCAAACAATACCGGAATCTAGTAAAGCATAAGACACATATCGATATCAACATTCGGAGGTCACTGTTGATCATCTCTAGCTTGAAGTGCATAGAACCTATTCTTCTTTTGAGGATCCCTATCCAAAACACTAGTGGCCACTTGCTTCTCCTCCCTTCACTTAGCCTTAAGCACCGGGCAATCTCTCATTTTGTGCCCATTCTTTCCACAACCATAAAACCCCTCCATGCCGGCTAGGCACTTACCATGGTAATTTCTCCCAGACTTGGTGCAAGTAGGCTTAGGTAATGGAGACCCACTACCTTTTTCTTGGTCAAACCTAGGGGTTTTTTTAGAATCTTGACCGGAATTCTTAGGTCTACTTTGTTCATCGTAATTAGTATTGGAGAAGTTCACATCAACGGTCCTATCCATTTTTGCCTCCCTATTCTTTTTCCTTGAATTTTGACTGCTCAATTTGTTGGGCATAAACTATAAAAGGTGAGATATCCATATCATGCAGGAGCATTGTCGTACGACATTCATTTGCTACCTAGTTGGACACCCCCGTCAAGTACCTACTCATCATATCTCTCGAATCCACCATCATAAATGGAGCATACTTGGATAATTGGGTAAAATTCAAGGCATACTCCCTAACACTCATACAACCTTGCCTAAGGTTTATGAACTCTTCCACCTTAGATTCCCTCAACTCTCGGGGAAAGAACCTATCAAGAAATGCTAATTTGGACACTTCCCACTCTATTGGTCCCGCTCCTACCAGTCTACCATCCTTCAATTGCTTATACCATACTTGTGCTACATCTTTCAATTTGTAAGCAACTAACTCCGCTTTCTCTACCGAATTCACCCCCTTGATAGATAGCACCTTATACACCTCATCTATAAACCCTTGAGGATCCTCCACCACTTTGGAGCCATAAAACTCCGAAGATTTCATTCTCATAAAATCCCTCACTCTTAAAGCCGTGAAATTCTCATTAGTGTTCAACGAAACAATCATTTCCCTACTGACTTGAGTCGTCATGGCTTGTGTAAACATTTGGAAAGCCAACCCAATCTCCGCATTCGACATATCCGAAAGATCAACTGGAGCTTGAGGAGATGCTTGGGGTCGAGCTTGGAGAAGAACTTCTTTCTCATCATTGCCTTCCTCATTCCTCGTAGCATTTTTCCTTGTATTAGCCATACCCTAAAAACCATAGGGCACAGATTAGGAGAAAGGCCTAATCAAGGCAAACAATATGGCATGATTTAGAGAATGAGGAAGTGAGATTTCCTAACATCCAATAGCCTCTTATCCATAAATGTGGTGCACTTTACATTTATGAACAAGACTCTACTAGACGTGGTTTGAGACATCCTAGAACCATTCTAAACCTTGTGCTTTGATTACCAAGTTTGTCACGACCCAGGGGTACACTCTAGATGTAACATGGAACATAGAACCCCGAAAGACTCCATGTAAGCCACTTAGCATATCACAACATAAAATAATAGAAAAGTGCAGAAATTTTAAAATATTTTCCATACAATCAAAATCTTTGTAAAAGTAAAGTGGATGTCTTACTACACTTGTCTCAAACCATATAGAACATGAATTTCTTTGTGACACAGAGTCTAAAACATAAAAGAAAGACATAGAGGAGAGGTGATCAATCCTCGATACTATGATGACTCACCAATTATTCAACTCTTGATCTACTAGAAACTTATCATCGGAAATGGAACTCAAAATCGCCAGATTCTACATTTGATAAGAATGTAGGAAAGAGTATGAGTTAGTAGAAAAATACTAAATATGATAGCTACATGACATCATAAGAGCATAACATAAAGGTTAGTCAACATAAGTCATATGCCATAATCATAAGAGATACTTCATGAAACATAAACTATAATCATAAGAGACAATAACATTGTCATAAACATAATCTCCAACATAGGCATAATATAAGCATTAGTCAACCTGTAGTCCTTCATATCATAGGAAGAACACTTCATAAGTAGCTTCAAGTCATACTTGTGCAATGCATGAGTAAAACCCCATAATCTCACCCACACTAAGTACCACCTTAGGCCATCATGCATGCTTACTATCTTTGATCTCATCCTTAACATAATCCTCATAGACAAGGGAATCTCTCACCTTTAGTCAATCATCACAAGGAAGGCAACTATATCACCATCCTGTCTAAACATACATCATATAAGGGAAACAGTTTCTAGGTAACCTTAAGTCATACTTGTGCAATGCATGGATCCCCATAATCCCATCCATACTAAGTACCACTTTAGGTCATCATACTAATACTTCTTGATTGGGGACTAATCTCTCTTTTAAGACATTGGAACATTAGAAGATAGTTCTTTAAACACATCTTTGTCCCTCTTCTTTACTTTGTAACACTATGAACTACTTACTCAAGCATGTCTAAGTTCATTATATTTCAACACTTGGAGATGCTTCTATAAGCATGTCTTAGTTCATTTATAACTTGGAACACTTCGAGATACTTCTTCAAATATTTCTTTGTTCCTTAATAATCTTGTACCAGTTGGGATATAGCCTTAACCGACATGAGATCACATTAGCTATCACATGATCCCTTCCGATGTTACCTACACTGAAAAGGGTTGGTCTTCTTGCTTAGGGTAGAACCGGTTTGTTAGCTTAGTTGGATCCACCAGCTAACTTTCCTACTGGGCACGTAGTTATGGGATACGGAGATTTCAACTAGGAAACCCGGACTTCATTTGTCAGAGACTCCAACTGATGAGACATACTTTGGGAAACTTGAACTCTATTTGTGAGAGTTCCCTTTTCGGAAGCTGGACTCAACTAGGTAAAAGCATCCGTCTCATTTCAATATCCACTCGGTGCTAGGCATAAATCCCATAAGATAGTTTATTAAGTCTTATTTAATTCATGACAGATAGAGGGATGTCCATGACAACCAATCCATGCTTCAAGTGATTCTATCACTCTATGCATTCAAAAATTCATAAGGTCGATTAGGTGGGTAAAGTCCTTCCACAACAATGATACATACTAGTCTACCATTCTCATATAGGCTTTACTCTTAAAGCCATTGCATACATAACTCAACATATTAGTTTTTACTATCAAAGCCCTAGAAATCAACATTCATTACTACAAGCCTTACTCTCAGAGCTTTACTTTTTACAATCATCATACAAACCTAGATTTCAAGGCATTCTAGTCACATGCTTCATTATTAAGTGATTCTAGTCATTTATCATCATAAAGGTTCAATCTCAAGCTTTACTAGTCATGATTCATAACATATACATTATTCTAATTCAACTCATGTCTACATCCCTTTATTCATGAACAATTACTATACAAGTCATCAATTCTAGAAGATCATCTATGAATCCTCAATTTCCCTTCACAAGGGATAAACCCACATTACTTCAATTTCATCACTTAGAATAGGGATAGGCATTATTAACATTTTAATTCTCCGTAATAACATGATTCACTACAAACTCGATCATAAACAACCAATATCCACTTAATTGGATTCATACTCAACATAACCCACAATATAGGAAGAAGCCCTAACTAAAATTGGGGATCATCCTCACAATTAGGGGAATTCAAGGGGCCTTCATGGATGGAAGAATCCATGGATGAATAAGCTATCATACCTTGATTATAAATACTAGCATAACATGCAACAATGGAGGAATTTTACGTAGCTTGACCCAATCCTCTTCTTCTTCTTCTTCTTCTTCTTGAGTTTTGTAGAGAGAGAACTACTTAGAGCGAATTGGGTTTCTTTTGGGTAAGTTCAAATAATAATTTGTAATCACTTAATTAAGGGTCTAATAGCTTTATATAGGTGTTCTAAACTCTAATAAAATGACACCACTTAACCCCTAATTAGTTCCGAAAAGTTCCATATTACCCTTGCTTAACCATCCAAGACCAACAGGTTGCCTCACCCACGACACACCGCCCATGGGCCATGAGTGGACCCACGGGCGGTGTTGGTCCATCGTGGGTGGTGGTATGAGGGTGAAATATTTGGGCCTAGACCTACCAAGCGTGGATTCCCCTATGGGGCGTGGGTCCCATCGTGGGTACACTACCTTGAGGCAGATTCTAGGGTAATTCTAGGGTTCTCTTCAAGGATCCTTGGTTGGTCCTTAGGGAGTCGTGCCTCGACGGTCAACCCAAAACTCTTTATTCTAAGTACGGGAGGTCATATGTATCACTCTTACCTTACGTCAAGCTCTAGTTTAACCTACTAGTTCCTGGGTGTTACAATATCTTACCCTTTGAAATATTCGTTCTCGAATGACACTCTAGGCACTTCTTATGTTCACAACTCTAGACTAGCAACCCATCATTCATGCAAGTCATCTAAATGCACATAAACAAAAGAGGAAAGCTTCAACTCCAAGACATACAAACTCAATGCAACCCAAGGAAGTAGGAACTACATCTCTCAACCCAAAATGCATGAAATTCTATATCTACTCATATAAAAGGAGGAAATACCATTTCCAAACTAAATCATGCTCAACATACGCTCATGGAGCCTATCTGCAATTCACTCTCAAAAAGCATTTATTCAAGGAGGAATCTCTCAACTTCCAAAATAAAGCATGCTCATCTATTCATCTCATGGAGTAATAGGCAACTCTACTCAATGAACTACAACACGAGGAAAAACAATGCACATAAGTCATTTCTATCAGGACCTAAACTTTTTCATGAACATGCATATAAAGAAATCATGGCCACTCATAAACACACAATCACCTTTCTATCTAGGCACACCATTTCCCCCTAGGGAGTAAGCCTAAGTAGACTTTCTAAGCACCATTACTTTCAATTCTAAGGTCGAAACAAGATATCACTAAACTTCATATCTTTCACACAAGAGGATTCTAAACCAAGGTGAATTACATTACTACTCTTTAAACAAGGCTACTCACCCAACACATCAACATATTACTTGAACATCCTATTCATCAAGTCTTCACCAACATACCTAAAGCTCAAAATGGCCAAGTAGGGTTCTACTATCAACAAAACATAACAATAATGTAGCCCACTCATACCTAATGACAACATCAAAGACTAACATATAAAGTCATAAAAGACCAAACAATACCGAAATCTAATAAAGCATAAGACACATACATGTATCAACATTCGGAGGTCACTCTTGATCATCTATAGCTTGAAGAGCATAGAATCTATTCTTTTTTTAAGGCTCCCCATCCAAAACACTAGTGGCCACTTGTTTATTCTCCCTTGCCTTAGCCTTAAGCACCAGGCAATTGATTTCACATATCAGCACACTTCTTTCAATTCTATGTGCCAACGATTTTTAGTCAGTAATATAACTCAAGTGATTTGGGGTCGAATCCCACAGGGAGTGGTACGTGCTTAAGATTCAAGAGCCAAGTGCAAATATGTTCAAGTCAATTATAGGTAAAGACATTTACAAATAAAAGCATAATTCAAATTTAAGGATCACACAAGTGTAAAATATGGGGGTTTTAATTGTAATTATCAACTAAAACTGCAACAAATAACACTAATTAACAAGTTATGAGAGGGGTTCTTTGGATGTGATCGGATTATAGGCTAAGGTAGACAACTAGGTAATTGCAACTGATAGTAAATAGCTATAAATTAGTGAATAAGCTAGACTTTAGTGGGGATAAACTTTCTCTCGAACAATTTACCCCGAATCAAGTTGGTTTCTCTCGAACACCAATAAGCAGCGATTAAGAACATCCTACGCTTTAGTCCATTGACTCTCTCAAGCTGAGTGTGTGGAAAAGGGTTTAGGACTCACTCTCTCTAACTTAACCCATGACAACCCAATACCCACAGACCATCAAATCAGTAATATTGGTTTTAAAATCTCTCTACCGAGTAAGCCAAAAACACGAAGGTAGAATTACATTTGCAACTACAACCTTTTAAATTAACCCACAATTATTAATTGAAATCACCTTTAAACAACATTTAAATTATCAAGTAACAATACCCATAAGCTAAATCAGCCCATAATCACATAATCATACCCCAAGAATTGGGGTTTTAGCTAGACATCATAAAAAGATAGAAATTGTTACCAAACTATGTTTCCATCAACTAGGTAATATTACTTTCGTCTTTACAATGGTCCAAATTGAAGAATCTCAAAGACCCACTAGTAATTTCTCAAAAAAGGAAAAATTCAATTCTTCAAAGGTAAGGAAAATATTGTCTCAATATTCAGAGTTCTAAACTAAAAAATTCTATATTATGAAAACTAATACTAATACTAAACTAAGAAGTCAAAAAATGTATTTATAGTCGCCAAGAATATGATGTGAAGGACCATTCGGCGCAGTAAGTCAAGATTGCCGATCCACTTGGCGATCCACCCTTTGGTCAATTCCATCGCCTTTTTACTTTGGCCTTCAGCATCCTCACATTCTGTAACTTTGGGCGATCTAACACTACATAGCAAAACCGTTCGGCGACACGCTGACTGCTCCATTCTATCGTCGATTTGATTTTCTCCTTCAGGGCTTGACACTCTGGAGCTTTATGCAAGATCATAGCCATTCGTCAACTCGCCCAATGGGTTAGGCGATCACCAGGACATTTTTTATTCGTTCTTTCAGCTGCCTTGTTCCTTTTTGCTCATTAATGTCCATGCTTTGTTCCTAAATCCAAATATCTGGAAAACAAGGATTTTACATCAGTTATTGGCACACAATAAGTATTTGAGGACATTAAATCTATCTAAATAAAGCCCTAAATGGGTCCAAAACGTGGACTCATCAACACCCACAACTTAAACTTTTGCTTGTCCTCAAGTAAAACTCAAGTTCAGTAGTTCAAAAAGGATGTCTCAAACCGTGCTACACAAGACTCAATCATGAATGCACACAAAAAGACTCAACTTACTCATGCAAGGATCAATTGTGCACTCAAAGATTTAAGTTGTGACTCACCATTACCAAAGATTCTCAGGCTCATAATACTTGCTTCAAATGTGAGTTCAAGCTCAACAAAGGTACTATAATGCCCCCACACAAAGAATGATTTCATATTCACACACAATGGCTCAAAAATTTATAGCTCCAGAATCACAATCAACACTCACACTGAAAAAAAAATACAATGCATGACTTCATCCATAGGTTTGCTTGTATTTTCCAATCAAAACTCGTTTAAGCTCACTCAAGATCAAAAAGGTCTTTTCAAGGCTTGTAACATGGCTGAGTGTAAAGGTATGGTCATTTAGGCTCAGTGACTTCTTTCCTCATGAAACATGGTATGAACAACACTTTCTTTCCTTCTCATCATCATTCTCATTTAAGCTCAAAAGTCACCCCATTATTCACTTTCCATGGACTGTTGGACACCCCATTTCTTTTTGCATTTTCACAACTTTATTCCACAACTTTTTCATTCTTTTCTTCTTTTTCTCTATTTTTTTTTGTATGGAGGGGTTCCATCTTTCTCAAATCCATGGGTCAAAGGGACTTCTTTGCACTTCTAGATTTACCTTCTCTTTTCACCACACCCTCAACTTAGGCCAAAGGCCTAAGTTGGCTATTCAAACAAACCACATCTCATGAGGATTAAGGGTGAAGGGATAAAGAAAGGTCACAATTTCATCAAGTTTCTTCGAAGGAAAGGCCAAGGCTCAAAAGGTGTTCAAGCGAAGTTCACACACTCACAAGGCAAGCCAAAAAAAGAGGTATAGTGTCAAATTGTTTCACACTCTTCAAAGTTGTCTAAGATCATTTCAAAAGATTGCATCACTTAGTTAATCGGACCAACGGGGAAAATTCTAGGTGTCATCACACACGGTTCACGGTAAGCTCAACACAAAAGGCATTGACACCAATGTCAAACAAGACTCCACACTTTCGCTAGTGTGAAATGTTCATCACAAGAGACTCAATTTGATAATTGGCTAGTCACAATGAGATGCAAAAAGTCCATATATTATCTATGCAACTTCATTTGGCCTTATCGTAGCCACACATTTATTTTTATTCGATTATGAGCACTATTCAAGTCATCGGTATTGATCAAGACCGATACTCAAATTTGCAAGAGCACAACCACATTCAAACACAAACAAGAGGTGGCACAAAAAATTTTGGAAGGGTCCAAAAATCACTTTTAATTAAAGTAAGGAGCCACAAGCTCAAACATTCACAAAAACTGTGCTAAATACAATTTATAGCTCAAAAATCCAAATATATAAACAAAACAATCATCACAAAAGGTGGGCCTCCCCCCACCACAAAACAAAAGGTATTTGTCCTCAAATGCAAGCAATAAAATATCAAAAATTCAAAGGAAATAAGATAGATTGGGAGGTAAAAAAAATCCTATCTAAACAGTTGCTCCATTTGTAGTGGCATTAGTGCCCGACGCATCATTCTTGTCTCAGGAATCAGTACTCGTAGTAACCTCAAAAGTAGTGGTTCCACTAGGAGCTGCCATGGGCATTTCTATCAGTGATGTATGGATCACCAAATGTGCAATCGTCTCCGCAAGATCTGTCACATCTCCATATATTATCTCCTCCCCCATCTCTATCTACTCCTCGTCGGTCTCTGTCTTCGACTCATCAGTTGTTGTGCCATCCCTCTGTACATATCATGTGGTAGTCGGAGGAATCTATGAAGTCTTAGGGGTGTCCACATCAACCGCAGCCTCCAGTAGTGAACTGGAGTGAGTAAACTTTAGATAGTCTACATCTTTTCTCAGATCTGCTACTTCGGCTTTCAAAGCCGTAACCTCATAGGTCTCCCCCTGTCTGCTCTCACAACCCTCAACTCTCGCAGTGAGAGTTTCAATGGAAGTCTAGAGGGGGTAAGTGCAAATAAAATTGACGCCTCAATCATCCATGGCATAGAACCCTCCAATCTGGTAGCTCTCACATCAATCATATGGGATATGTGCCCCATCTTCAGGATCATCACCTAGGCAATCTTGGTTGAGTTGGAGGAGGTAGAGGTACCCGGGGCCTCTAAAGAAGAACAAGAAGCAGATGTACCTGAAGGCTCGGAGGCCAGAGTAGGCAAAGATGCCTCTGTAGGTATCAAACCAATGTCCACCTCCGGGGATGTATGCACCGAAGCTGCTCTCCTCCTGTCGGCCTCCTCTCATGTGTACTATGTCTCAATACGCCGAATGTCAGTAGAGGAAGAAGGGGTAACCTCGATATCTCTTGTATCATCCCAGGGCAGTCCAGCGCGGCGGCACAACTCCGTGATCAGGACCAGGAATGGCAAAGAGGTCTAACTCTGCTTGGCCCTCATGGCCATCTCTTGTTCTATTAGGAGTCCCAGGTTGATGCTCCTCGAGGATATGATCGACCCAAGGCATGCCACCTTAGGGTGGGTAGGATGGACTTGTTCTGGGATGGCATGATGGTGCTGCTAATGAAGCCAAACTAGAACAGAGCAGCAATACTTAGATCCCTCTTCTCTATAGGGACCCCTGCCTCGATCCACCTCGGGGTGGTATCGGAAATCAATGGAACTAGCCACCCCTTCAAGTCATCCAAGGACTGAGTTGCCGTTAAACATTCATATGCCACTGTAGCTCGAAGACCCCTACCAAGTATAGTGTTACACCCCGTAGAAACTAGTTGGACCAAGCTAGGATCTAATGGAAGCTAGTAGGTGATTTTAGAGCCTCACATGTTAGTTTATAGTTGGAAACCTTTCAAAAGGATGAATAATGGCTTTTGAAGTTAGTTTGGTGATTTTAGAGGTCAAATGTCAAGAAATGACTATAACATCCAGAAACTAGTCATTTGAACTAGTGTGTTCTAGTGTCTTGTCATTGAAGTTTGGTGTGTTGTATGAGGGCTAACACATGTAGAAATGGTTCCCCTACTTGGATGGAAATGTTTAGGGGTTAAACGTTTGGGTACGACTCCCCAAAGACCACTCGAGGGGTCCTTTATGAGGACCCCAAAAATAGTGCACTAAAGCAGCCTTTGGTGGTCTACGGTTGCTATCTACATTCAGTAGATAAATCTGCGCCCCGTAGGTCATGGGCGTGGATGAGGACTTAGCCTAGGGAGGCTTTCCTTCAATTATGAGCCCCAGCCCCAATCTACGGAGGCACAGTATGGCACGTAGACCCATCCACAATCTGTGGATGGGCAATCGTAGATGCTGCCAACTTTTGGAATGTTAGTTTTAAGTTGATGATTTTAAGTTTAGTTGGTTGATTGATTAAGGGATTGGGGGGGGTTGGTTAGTTAGTTAGTTAATCACCCATTTAAGCTAAAAAAAAAAGACCCTAAATTAAGTCTTGGAATCGTTTGGGACCAAGACCCCCAAAACAGTTCACTAAGACAGTTTTGAGGTGACCTGCGGATGGCCATTAACGGCCAGTAGGTTGGTTGACGCCCCCCCATAGGTCAAGAACGTAGGTCCATTCATAGTTTTTTCAGAGGCCTGCAACATTTATACTCCCAGCTTCAAACCACGAGACCAAACCACGGACAGTAGATCAATCTATGGTCTGTGGATGGCCAAACGTAGATGCTGCCAGTTTTTCAGCTTTTCGTTTTAAGTTAGAAGTTAGGGGTTGGGTTAGTTATTAATTAGGGGTTATATAGGTAATTTAATGAGTTAAATTAACACCTATATAAGTATAATAGACCCCCCAAACTAATCACTTTAAGTCATTCATCTAAAGACCCCCAAATTACTCTCTAAGAAATCCTCTCTCTAGAATAGAAGAAGAAGAAGAAGAAGAGGGGCAGCATCTAGGTCGTTTTTGCATTGGATTCAAGCTTTGTTTGGGGATTTTATTGAAGGTATGTAAATCTCCTTCATCCATGGGTTCTTCCACCCATGGATCCCCCATAGATACCCCTCAATTGTGAATCCAAAATACCCCAATCTAGCTAGGGTTGTGATCACATTATGGGTAAGGCTTGATTGTGATTCCAAAGTACTGTATAGCATTCAATTATGTTTGAATTATGTTTTTATGATGATTCTATGATGTTTTCATGTGAATTCCTTGATGAACCCCAATCTATGTTTATGAAGGTGATCATTGTGGGTTTAGGCCATTAGAGGCAAGATTGAATGTTCTAAATTGATCTTCCTATTTCAATGTCTTGAATGCTAATTGATCATAGTTAGGATCATGTAAATGTTAATTGGACTAGACCTTGTTAATTAGGGTTGATATTGACTTGTGATGTTTGAATTGAACCTTAAAGATGAATTATGGCTAGGTTCACCTACTAGTGAGGAATGTGATGTGAATTGCTTGAAAGAAACCTATTACTTGAGTATCTTGTAATCTAGATGGTAATGAGGATAGAATGAATTGAGTTGGTGATGAAGCAAGAATAGAATGGCTTATGACTATGACTTGTATTGGTTTATATTGTGTTCTTAGGTTGTTGTGTTGGCTGTAGATCTAGGTCTTTGATAGATGAAAGTGATTGAATCATTGAGCATGGATGGATTGTCAAGGACATCCTTCCATGAGAGAAAAGTTTTAAGCAAGGCTTAACTAGTAAACCTTGGGGTGTATGCTTGGCTCCAAGTGGGTATGACAATGAGAAGGAGTGCCACACGGGTTCGGACTCCAAGAAGAAAGGAGAGCCACACCTAGTAGATGTAAGGGCTATCTAAGTAAAGAGGGGGAACTCTTACGTAGTAGAGTGTAGGTTTTCCCAAAGTTAGGTCTCATGAGATGGGATCTTTCACGTAGTTGAGTCAAGGTTTCCTAGTAGAGGTCTCCATATCCTAAGGACTAAGACATGCTTCAGAAGTATCTCATAGTGTCCTAAGCATAATGAACTAAGACTTACTTAATGAAGTAGCTCGTAGTGTTCATGAGTGTAATGAACTTAGACATACCAAGAGTGGTATCTCATAGTGTTCATGAGAATATATGGACTTAGACATTCTTAAGGAAGTATCTCATAGTGTCCATGTGTTTTAGATAACTTAGACATACTTAAGATAGTATCTACTAGAGTTAATCTAATGAGGAACTAAGATGTGCTTGAGATAGAGTACCTCATAGGGTTCTAAAGCTAAGAGAGGAACTAGGTTCCAAACTAAGAAGAAATAGTAAAAAGGACCTAAAAGTAATACCTAGCATAATTAGTATTATGGGATGCTATGAGTGCATTGCACAAGGTATGACCTAGGGTTACCAAAGAAGAGCTTTGAGATAGGATTGGACTAGAGTTACCTTTCCTAGTTATAATTGACTAAAGATGAGAGGTTTCTTAGTTTGAGAGTTAAACTAATAATACGGTCAAGGTAGGGTGAATATGACTAAGATGACTTCAAGAATATACTTAGGGTGAAGGGTAGTATGGGATGCCTTTCATTCATTGCACAAGTGTGACTTGAGGTTACTTAGAAGTATGACATCCTTATGGCACTGAGGATCTTAAAAGATGACCATCTACCTAGGTTATAATTAAGATGATAAGAATACCTAAGTCTTGAATATAAAGAGTGGGCTATGACCAAGAATGACTAAGAGTGGTACTGAGCTTGGATGTTAGTATAGGATGCTATCCTTGCATTGCACAAGTATACTTGGAAGTGGCATGTAGAAGTAGTCCTCTTGTAGTATGAAAAGACCTAAGGTTGAAGGATGTGACTATGAGAACCTTACTAGAGGCTATGTTATGAACTTGATGTATCTCCTATGCTTATTAACTATGTATTATGTTGACTTATGTTTATATGATGCTTATATGGGAAACTATGCTATGGTTATGATGGCTATGTTAAGATTATGTTATTATCTCTTATGTTATGTCTTATGTTAACTAACCATTTGAGATGCTCTTATGATGTTATTTAGCTTTCATACTTAGTACCTTTGTACTAACACATATTGCCTACATTCTAACCAAATGTAGGCTTGGAGCTTTGAGTTGCTATTGGAGGCTAGAGTTTCAAGGAGTTAGAAGAGTTGAAGAATTTGGTGAGTCCTCATAGCTTCGAGGACAACAACCACATTTCCTTTATGTCTTTATTTTTATGTTTTAGACTTTGTATGGGCTGCGTCCCAAAGACTTTTATTCATGAGTTTAAATACATGGTTTGAGACAATGGTTCTAGTAAAGACTGCTGCTTGATTTATGAAATAAGGCATTGATTGTAAAAGTTTTTAATTTTCCTGTATTCTCTATTGTCTTATGTTATGAATCTGCTAAGGGCTTGTATACGACCCCTTCGAGGTCAACTATGCCATGTTACGACTAGGGGGTGCTCTTGGGCCGTGACATACAGTATTAATGTACTCGCTTTTGCATCCAACTTCCTTACCCCGGACAATGACCGACTTAATCGGTCTGAACTCCCTGGCCTTCTTCTTGCTCTTCAAAACCAAGTCACCATACGCTGTATAGAACTCCCTGACCAATGAAGGAATACAGGGGCCTCGGGGCCTGGTGAGCTACTCAAACCACTGGAAGTGGAGGGTGTCCCTCACCCCGGAGTATTTGCCCTCAAGGTCCTCTGTAGATAACAACTTCTCCTCGGGATAGTTTGCAATCCATCACCTTTCAACCTGTTGAAAAGCCTAGGAGGAGGTACTACTGGTGGCACTGGAGCCACAGAAGGTGCCAGAGCTGGCACTGAACTTGCTGGGGTGGAAGCTAAAGGGACTCTAGTGAGTCAGGGCGAGATCTAGCACGGATCTCAACCCGCTGGGACTGTAAGGGTTGGTCTTCCTCGGGCTCAGAGAATGTTGTTTGGGGACCCTTACTATTGGAGTTGTGCTCTGGAGCCTCAGATACGGGCCTTTTTCCTTTGCCCTTGCATTCATTTGGAGGCTCTTCCTTCCCTTTTTTGGAGGGTTTTCTCCCCCTTCGTTGATCACAATAGTCGTGCTCTTTTGTGGGGTGGAATGTCAATGTTCTTTCTTTCCATATCTACAAAACATCAAGAAAAGAGTTAGAAATAATTCAATAAGACGCACAAAAGAATAGTCGCAGACAGACTCACCGAACTGGTCAGCGAGTTACCAAATCTCTTTGGCTAGCTAGATCGGGCTCGCCAAAAGGATTGGCTCAAAAATCTCAAAAAATTTTGGTATGTCGGTGATGTGAAGGGCTTCGGGAAATTGGTTTCATTTCCCTTTTTCGGATATGGGGTGTTACAATATCTCCCCCTTGGGATCATTCGTCCTCGAATGAGATTTAAATTGGTTCTAAAAGAGTAGGATAGGAACTAATAACCCAAGCTACAATGCAATGCATACAGCCAAGGAGGAACTATCGACTCCAAGCTAGGACATTCTCAAAACATCATAAGAGGGGTGAAACTAACTCTATCAGCCCATCATGCATACAATGCACATATACAAGGAGGAAAATCAACTCCAAGATAAATATACTCAATGCATCATAAGCAAGTAGGAACTACATTTAGCAACCCAATATGCATGAATTTTCAGCATTACTCATGTTCAAGGTGGAACTACCTTCTCCAAGATAAAAGCATGCTCAACAAAATATCATGGAGCTCATATGCGATTTGATCTCAAAAAGCATAGCTAAAGCATGTTCATCAATTCATCTCAAGTCTATATGAAACTCATACTCAATGTACAACAACATGAGGAAAATCAATCATGCAAACTTATTTTCTTTCAAAAGATCGACTAGTGTTCATGAACATGCATCACATAAAGAAATCATGGAAACACATAAATACATGACTCCAAAACAAAGAACAAACCAAGAGGAACTCATTACCTCAAGCTAGATTAGGAGTAGAAGGAAAGAGATGAGGATATCGGGACATCATATCGGCCTCGGTCTCCCAAGTAGCACCCTCAACTAACTGATTCTTCCACAACACTTTCACGTAAGCTATTTCTGCATTTCTCAACTTCTTGACTTGCCAGTCTAGAATCTCTACCGAAACTTTCTCATACGAAAGGCTTTCATCAACTCCCAATCCTTCTAAGGGAACTATGGATGTCAGATCTCCAATACATTTCTTAAGCATAGAGACATGGAAAACATGATGCATTGTTGCCAACTCATTCGGCAAATCTAACTCATAAGCAGCCTTACCAATACACCTCAAAACCTGATATGGACCTACATATCAGGGACTAAGCTTTCCCTTCTTACCAAATCTCATAACACAGTTCATGGGTGAGAACTTCAAATAAACCCAATCGTTAACATTAAAATCTAGATCCCTTCTTCTTACATCGGCATACGACTTTTGCCGGCTTTGAGCCATTTTCAAACTTTCCCTTATAAGACGAACTTTATCCATGGATTCTTGTACCAATTCGGGACTCATTAGGGCAACTTCACCCACCTCAAACCAACCTATAGGATACCTACACCTCCTAGCATATAAGGACTCAAATGGAGTCATATCAATACTTGAGTGATAGTTGTTGTTGTAAGAAAACTTAATCAATGGCAAATGGTCATCCCAATTACCCTTAAAATCGATCACACAAGGCCTTAACATATATTCCAAATTCTGGATAGTACACTCCGCTTGCCCATCGATTTGGGGATGAAAGGTCACGTTAAGCTTAACTTTAGTGCCAAGACCATTTTGGAATGACTTTCAAAACTGAGAAGTGAATTGGGCACCATGATCGGAAATAATTGACAAAGGCACCCCATGAAACTTTACCATTCCTCTCAAGTACATCTTGGCATAGTCCTCCACCGAATTGGAAACCTTGACGGAAAGGAAATGAGTTAATTTCGTCATCCAATCTACTATCACCCAAATCAAATCATGTTGTCGCCAGTTGCAAGGCGAACTAACAATAAAGTCCATATTCAAGTCTTCCCATTTCCAATTAAGAATTCTAATATCTTGGAACAAACCTCCCGGTTTTCGATGCTCAACCTTCACTTGTTGGCAATTTAGACACTTAGCCACAAATCCCGCAATATCCTTTCTTCATCCCATTCCACCACTGTACCTCTCTTAAATTACGGTACATCTTGGTGGCTTACGGGTGAATGGAATACCGCAAACTATGGGCTTCTGACAAGATCTTTTCCCTCAAGTCATCCATATTTGGAACACATAAATGACCTTGGTATCTAAGTACAACATTTCCCCATGGGAAGAAAGCCTCAACAGATTTCTTAAACACTGTTTCTTTCAATTATACCAAAATTGGATCAAGACCTTGCTTGGCTTCCACAATTGACATAAAAGACGATTGTGAACCATAACACCACCCTTGGTGGAGTCCATTAGTTGATGTCACGAACAAGGGGTACACACTAGACGTAACATAGAGTACTAGGCCCCGAAAGGCCTAAGACAAGCCACTTAGCATACTATAACATAAAGTAAATAGAAATGAGGCAGAAATTTTAAACTTTTCTTTAAAATTGAAGTCTTTTATAAAAGCAAACGGAACTCTAGACTTGTCTCAATAAAACCATCTATTACGATAGTTCAATGAAAATGGACACATTCCATACAAACATAGTCCGAAAATTAAATACTAGAAATGAAACTCAAAGTTAAACATCCGTCCTCGAATCATGAGGACTCACCACAAGCTAGGAGAATAGTCAAATCCAAGCTAGAACTCAAATGGTAACTGATTTCATGTATCAGGACACTTCATCCAATACTAAGTGCAATCAATCGTTAGTCAGTAATATAACCCAACTAAATGAGTTGGGGTTGAATTCCATAGGTAGTCGTACTTGGTTAAGAATCAGGAGCAAAGTATGAATATGCTCAAGTCAATCATAGGAATAGACATTTACGAATAAAAACATAATTCAAATTAGGGGTAACACAAGTGTCAAATAAGGGGGGGTTTGATTGTAATTATCGACTACAATAGCAGCAAATAACACGAATTAACAAGTAATGAGACGAGTTCTTGGGATATGATTGGATTATAGGTTGAGGTAGACAAATGGGTAATTGCAGTTGTTAGTAAATAGTTGAAAATTAGTGAATACACTAGATTTTAGTGGGGGTAAACTTTCTCTCGAACACCAACAAGCAACAATTAAGAACAGTCTACGCTTTAGTCCATTCACTCTCTCGAGCTGAATGTGTGGAAAAGGGCTTATGATTCACTCTCTCGAGCTGAACCCATGACAACCCACTACCCATAGACCATCAATTCAGTAATCTTTGTTTTATAACCTCTCTCTCGAGAAAGCCAAAAACACGAAGGTAGAGTTGTATTTGCAACTACAACCCTTTATATAAAACCACAATTACTAATTGAAATTACTTTTAAACAGTATTTAAACTATCAATTAGCAATACCCATTAGCTAAATCAAACCCATAATCACACCCCAAGAAATGGGGCTTTAGCTAGACATCATAAAAAGATAGAAATCATTCCCAAATTGTGTTTCTATCAACTTGGTAAGATTAATTTCGTCTTTACAAAGGTCCAAGTTGAAGAATCTCAAAGACCCACTTCCAATTTCTCCAAAAATGAAAAACTTCAATTCTTCAAAGCCAAGGAAAATATTGTCTAAGTACTCAGAGTTCTACCTCAAAAATTACTCTAATGAATGTTCAAAATAAAATTTGATATTAAACATAATGTTTGAAAATGTATTTATTGTCGCAAAAAATATGTTGTGAAAGGCCATTCGGCGCAGTAAGTCGAGATCACCGATCAACTCGGTGATTCACCCTTTGGTCAATTCCATCGCCTTTTTGCTTTGGCCTTCAGCATCCTCAAGTTTTGTAACTTTGGGCGATCCAACATTGTATCGCGGAACCGTTCGGTGACTCACCGACTGCTCCTTTATCTCACCGACTTGATTTTTTCCTTCAAGGTTTGGCACACTGGAACTTTAGGCGAGGTAATATCCACTTGGTGATTCACCCAATGGATTAGGCGATCAACAGGCCTTCTTTTCTTTGTTCTTTCAGCTGCCTTGTTCCTTTTTGCCCGTTAGTGTCCATGCATTGTTCCTCAATCCAAATACCTGAAAATCAAGGATTTTACATCAGTTATTGGCACAAAATAAGTATTTGAGGACACTAAATCTATCCAAATAAATCGCTAAATGAGTCCAAATTGTGGGCTCATTAGTAACCGCCTTAATAACTAGACCCTACACTTTGGAATAGTATAAGAGAATATGGGTTAGCACAAAAATTCACCAAGTATGATAGTCATGCATAAAAACCTTGAAAATATGCTAAAAAGGGACATTTCATTATAAATCATGATATATGCCAAGTTTGAACATCACTATAGATATAGTTATAAAATACAACTCATAAACATAACCCATATATATATATATATATATATATATATATACACCCTCAAAATCTACTTGTGCAATGCATGAATAAGATCCCATAATCTCATCCATACTAAGTAAACCTCTTAGGCCATCATAATCATACTTACCATCTTTGAATCTCATCCTTAGCTTAATTCTCATAGATAAGGGAATCTCTCACCTTTAGTCAATCATAACAAGGAAGGCAACTATAGCACAATCCTATCTAAACATACATCATATAAGAGAAACACTTCATAAGTAACCTCAAGTCACACTTGTGCAATGCATGGACAGGACCCCATAATCCCACCCATGCTAAGTACCATTCTTGGTCACCACTCATATTTGTCAACTCTTAAATACTATCAAGTACTTCCTTAAGCACATTCTTAGTTCATTAATTGTGTTGGACTCTAGGAGATGCTTCTTCAAGCATAATCTTAGTCCATTAGGTTTTAACTCTATGAGATGCTTCTTCAATCATAATCTTAGTTCATTACTAATCTTATTGTAGTTGGGATATGCCTTAACCGACAAGAAACCACACATGAGCTATCACATGATCCCTTCCGATGTTACCCACACCGTCAAGGGTTGGTCCACTTGCCTAAGTTAGAACCGGTTTATTAGCTTAGTCAGATCCACTAGCTAACTTTTCTATGGGGCATGTAGTTATGGGCTACGGAGATTGCTACTAGAAACCCAAACTCTACTAGGTGAAGGTTTCCACATCAGGAGACATACTTTGGGAAATCCAAACTCTACTAGGTAAGAGTTCCCATTTTGGAAGTCCGAACTCAATTAGATGGGAACCTCCATCTCGTTCCAATATCCACTTGGTGCTAGGCCTAAATCCCACAAGATATTTTTTAAGTCTCTACTTCGACTCGGGTTTCATGGAAAGATGTCCTTGACAATCAATCCAAGTTAATTCACTAAATAACTCTATAGACCATGCTTGAGAAACTATCACCATCCATGTTCTAAGTATTAAGGCTCTTTAGCTTTCGGTTCAATTAGGTGAGAATAGTCTTTTAACCCTAGAACCATACTATGTGAGAACACCTTTCATATTAAGTTCATTATGAGTTTGTGAGAGTAACCATTCAATCAACCCACAACAACAACCTAATCATTAACACTTCACTCTCAAATTACATAGATTCTATAAGAACATGCATACATTCATAATTTAGATCACGTGGGTAAACCTTCCACAATACTACTCTATACAATTCAACATACAACTTAGCTCCACTTTTAAGGCCTTACCATTCTTAGCATTTACATATATTTCATAATCATGCATAATTCTCATATTTTTCCCTTCTAGGATCAAAAGACCATATTCTATCAACACATCTAGAATTCACTACTTCAGACATGGATAATAACTCATAATTCAAGTAATCCACTTACTACATGCACAATTCTATAACATTATCCTTACATCAATCAATACCCACACTTTGAGATCTAAACTGGAAAAATAGGGAAATTCATGGATTCTTGGGGAATTCAACATAAAACCATATAAAATAATCAATGTATCCATAATAAAACACAATTCAATCATTAAAAATGAATTTGAAAGGAATCCATGAGATTGAAGTCAAATCCTAACTTTTGGGATTTCTAGCTTTAAAATTTGGGGTTTTGAAGGGGCTCCATGGATGAAGAGCTACCATACCTTGGTGAAGAATCCCCACAAAATTGAGAAAAAACCCCTTGCTCTTTCAAACCTTAGGCTCCAACTTCCTTCTTCTTCTTCCTTGAGTTCTCGTGAGAGAATTTTTGGTAAAGGTGAGTTCTTCTGGGAATATAGAAATAATGATTTGGAATCACTTAATTAAGGGTCTAATAGCTTTATATAAGTGGTCTAATTACAAATAAAACGACACCACTTAACCGCTAATTAATTCTATAAAGTTCCCTTAACCCCCAACTTAAATCGACTTAAGGCCAAGACTGCCTCACCCAAGAGACCACACCCACGGGCCATAGGTGGATCCACGGGGCGTTCTGGTCTTCCGTGGGTGGTGGTCTGCAGGTGTAAATTTGGGGTCTTGACCCACGACCTACAACACCCCGGAAAATGGTAGGATAAACTAGAGCCTCATCGTGTGGGTTAGAGTAACTTTAAGTCAACAACTAGGCTGCTTTAGAGCTTGAATGAATGAGGAGGGAGTCTAGGGTGAAGCCTAGGACCCTAAACTACCTAAGAAAAATGAAGGAAAACAACACCTACCTTTGGTCCACTCGGCGATGGGCAGTAGATTCACCCATATGCCTTGGCGATGCGCCATAGGGCTCTCCTTGCCTAGTTGACAGCCTCCTATTAAGTCCTAGCTACTGTAACAAAGGGCAAGATGGGTTGAGGGTCGCCCAATGGGTTGGCGATTCACCCATTGCCCCTCCACATCGCCTAGTGAGCTGCCCACTTAAGGAGCTCACTGTAACTTTGGGCGAGACCAAAGTGCATTACATGTGTCGACTAAGTGCCTTGGCGAGCCAAGGGTGCCAAAGGGCTAGCTTCAGAGTGGTAAGACTAGAAATTTGAGTTTAATGAAGGGTCTTTTAGTAGATATTTCCTAAACTTGAACCAACACTTTCTACTATTTTCCTACAAAATATAAATACTTTTTAGAGTCAAATTCTTCCTTTTTAATCACTTTTAAAAGAAATAAAAGAAGACCCAAATCCTTTCAATATTTCTCTCTCTAGAAGTTCCTCCATTGAAAAACACCAAGAACTTGAAGATTAGGGTTCAAGCTCCAAGATTTTCATTCCAATTCGTGGGAAAGGCTTCGATTAAGGTATGGAGACCTTCATTCATAGAACACTTTTTCTCCATTGAGCCCTTCAAACTCTAATTTCAAAATTGGTATATTGTTCAAAAACTAGGGTTTCTATTCTAACCATGGGTTCTTCCTAAAAATGATTTCATCTTGTTAATTGCATTATACTATGGATGATTTTATGTTTAATGGTGATTTTCATTGTAAAATTTCCCTTGAACCCATGAATACCCCCATGACCCTAATTTCAAGTATTGTGATGGGTGTATTGATGCAAGATGATTATTATAAATTCCTACTATATGAATTTAGTTATTGAATCTTGTTTTATCTATGCCTATTGTAGTAACTTTGGGTGTAATTGTGAGACATCATTCATGACCTTAAAAAGTGGTAAATTTCTAGGGTTTGTGAATATGAATGAAAGATGTGTACAAACTATTGATTCATTTAGAAAGTAAATCTTCTATGACTAATGTGTAAAGTTGGTATTGTTGAAAGGTAGTTCTTCCCTTACCCTTACACTTGAGATTATATGTATTGTCTAGTATGATGATATTGTTGTTGTTGGGTTGTTGCAAGGACAACTACACACACACATATACTTCATGCATAAACATGATTATGATGTAATAAAATGGTGTTAATTGAAAGTATAGTTCTCATATGCACCTTTACACATTATTATGCATGAATTGTACATAAACCATGTTGATCCTATTATGTTGATTGAAAGTCCATTCTCAAGAGAACACATGATCTTAGTATGAAAGTTATCCGCACATTCTAATTGTGATTCTAAAGTTGAAAGAACATTCTTACCTTTAATGAATCCTTGAGCTATTTTAAGAATTGTATTGAATGAGGGGTAGAGTACTTCCTTTACACATGTGAATACAATTCAAAGACTAATGACGTATAATTTAGGAAATATTGCTTAGCACCGAATGGTTATAGACAATGAGGTAAACGCCCTCCCGCCAATGCAATGTCGAGAGTCATCCACAAGGGAACTCATGCGATGGAAATCCCTCTTCCAATACCATAGGGCGGGTTTCTAGAAGCAATCTCCCTATCCTAGAACTATGTGCCAACATTTAGCTAGTGGATCCACCTTATAGCTAGACATTTTAGTTCTACCTTAGGCAAGTAAAACACCTTTCTCGGTGTGGGGTTACACGACACCGAATTTCATGTAGCTCACATGGTCTATGTCGGTTATGGCTACATTTCCCTAAATAATGAAGATAATGAATGAGGCACGAATCATGCTATAACTTCTTGTTGAATTTGCTTAGTAGGAGTGGGGGTATGGGACTTCACTCCCACATTGCACAAGTGGGTTTAGTAAGGTGTTGTAGTATGGTTCCTTTGCATTATGATGAGATTCAATATATGCATGTGTATTGAATGGTTAGTTGATGTTAATGACTTTCCTTATATTCAAAGTATTATGCATGAGTATTTCTTTAATTGTGACCAATGATATTAATGAGGTTTGAAGATGTTGTACATGACTAAGGTAGCTTCAAAGGGGTATTTAGTAAGGTTGGTATTATAGGATGCCAACCATACATTGCACAAGTGCTTTCTTGGGGTTGCTAAGGTGTTGATATTATCTTGAAATGATTATGTGTGATTGTGGCTTGTGTTGCACATTGGATATACATGTTGGTTTCCAAACTCAATAAATGCAACCTTTTCACTAAATTGTCCATTTTATCATGTTTAAGGATTTTATGCATGTTTCCATACTTGGTACATATTATGTGCTAACCCCTTCTTGCTTCTACTACTTAATGAGTGTAGGTTCCGGCTAGATGACTTCACTCTCATTCGAAGAAGACTTGGATTGCTATCTCCAAGTAGTTGGTGAGTCCTCAAGTTCGAGGATGGGATTTCCTACTTTCTTAGTCATGTTGTATCTCGTATATTGAGACTTTCTATTGGGTATAAGGGCTAAGTCTCAAACTTTGTATTCTTTGGTTTAGATGGTGTACGAGACAAATGTCTAGATTCCTATGATTTCTTATATGGAAAAAATGAAATTGAACTTCGATTGTAAAAGTTTCAAATTTTTCGCATTATTTCTATGTCTTATGTTATGATGATGCTTGATGGCTTGTATGAGACCCCTTCAGGGTCAAGTACGTCGTGTTATGACTTGGGTGTGCTCTCGGGTCGTGACAAACGTGGTATCAGAGCATAAGTTTTTGGGAATAATATTTAGGTTGATGTCTCATACACCGCGTCTAGTAGAGTCTTGTTCATGAGTGTGAAGCGTGCGACTCTTATGAATAAGAAGCTATAATATGTTTAGGAACTCTCAATTTAGTTGTTACTCTTTAATCATGCTTAGAGTTTTACTCTATATAGTCCTTTCTCCTAACCCTTTTCTTGTGCATATAGGATATGAATACAAGAAGAGGTAATGAAAGGAGCGCACAAGAGGAGAATGTTAATGAGGAGGTTCCCCCTCAAGCTCCTCAAGACTCTCAAGCTCCTAATGATGAAGGGGTCATGACTAATGTTGAGGTAAGGGCGGCTTTCCAAACTTTGACTCAACTCATTACGGTTCAAGCTCAAACCGTCACCACTCAAGCTCAAACTATGGCGGCTCAAGCCAACCAAGAGGTTAGGCCCCGGGTAGAGCCCAATGTGAGTACTATAGCCTCAAGGTTGAGAGATTTCACTAGGATGAATCCTCCTATTTTATAGAGTTCCAAGGTGAATGAAGACCCACAAGAATTCTTGGAGGAGGTTTACAAAATTGTGGATGCTATGGGAGTGACTTCTATTGAGAAAGCCAAACTAGCAGGGTATCAATTGAAAGATGTGGCCCAAGTATGGTTTACTCAATGGAAATATAATAGGTCTATAAGAGCGAGTCCCATAACTTGGGAGGTGTTCAAGAAGGCGTTCCTTGAAAGGTTCTTTCCCTGTGAGAAGAGGGAAGCCAAGGTTGAGGAGTTCATCAATCTCCATCAAAGTGGGATAAGTATCCAAGAATAATCCTTGAAATTTACTAAGTTTTTCAAGTATGCCCCATCTTTGGTGTCTAACCCAAGAGATGAAATGAGTTGTTTTGTCACCGGTGTGTCTGATGCTATTAAAGAAGAATGTCAAGCGGCAATGCTCCATTACAACATGGATATCTCAAGGTTGATGGTTCATGCTCAACGAGTTGAGAAATCAAAGCTTAGGAATAAGAGTAGGGAGGTGAAGAAGCCAAGGCCCGATGATGGGAATTCTACAAAGGGTAAGATCGAGGGTCAAAGTGGACCAAGGTTCAAGAAGAGGTTCTCTAATCAAAGTCCCTCTAATGCTCCCAAGACTAACAAAGATAGGGTGTCTAACCCTAAGCCTCAAGGAGGCAATAAGAGTGGATCTCCCATGGATAGACCTATGTGTGCCAAGTGTGGTAAGAGACATGAGAGGAAATGTCTTGCCGGTATGGGTGTGTGCTATGGATGTGGCAAAAGTGGGCATCAATTGAAAAATTGTCCAACACGTGCGGCCAAGGGGAAAGAGGGTAATCAAGTTCCTCCAAGTGGTTCCAACTTCGATGTTTCTAAGAAGAATCGCTTCTATGCTCTCCAATCTAGAGGTGAGCAAGAGAACTCCCCCGATGTTGTAACGGGTATGTTGTAAGTCTTTTCTATTGATGTTTATGCATTATTAGACCCCGGTGCCACTTTATCTTTTGTTACACCTTTAGTATGAAATTTGAAATACTCCCCGAAACCCTAAAAGAACCTTTTTTCCATGTCTACCCCGGTAGGTGATTCGGTTATAGCTAAAAGAGTATATAGGAGGTGTCCAATCTCCTTACCTTATAGAGTCACTTTGGTTGATTTGATCGAATTAGATATGTTGGACTTTGATGTCATCTTGGGGATGGATTGGCTTCATGTTTGTTTTGCATCCATTGATGGTAAAACTCGGGTAGCAAAGTTTCAATTTTCGAGTGAGCCCATTTTAGAATGGAAAGATGGGAATTCAATTCCTAGAGGTAAATTTGTTTCATACCTAAAAGCTAGGAAAATGATTCCAAGGGGTGTGTGTATCATATTGTGAGGGTTGTGGATATTGAACCCAAAGTCCCTTCTTTTGAGTCGATCCCCATAGTAAGGGAGTTTCCGAAAGTCTTTCCCGATGATTTACCCGGAATTCCTCCCGAGCAGGAAATAGACTTTGGCATTAATCTTTTGCCGGATACACAACCCATATATATCCCTCCCTATAGAATGGCTCTGGCTGAATTGGAAGAGTTGAAGGCACAACTCAAGGACTTGTTAGACAGGGGTTTTCTTCAACCAAGCGTATCTCCATGGGATTCTCCGATATTGTTTGTGAAGAAGAAGTATGGGTCCTTTAGGACGTTTTTATTATCGTCAATTGAACAAGGTTACTATAAATAATAAGTATCCACTTCCTAGGATTGATGAGTTGTTTGATCAACTTCAAGGAGCAACCTTTTTCTCCAAAATAAACCTTCGTTCGGGTTACCATCAACTAAGGGTAAGAGGATGTGCTATTCTTAAGACGGCCTTTAGGACCCGGTACGGTCACTTTGATTTTGTGGTTATGTCTTTTGGGTTGACCAATGCCACGGCGGCATTCATGGATTTAATGAATAGAGTCTTTAGGCACTATCTAGACATGTTTGTAATAGTGTTTATTGACGACATCTTGATCTACTCCAAAAGTGAAGAAGAGCATATGGATCATTAGAGGATCGTATTCCAAATCCTTAAAGACCACCAATTATATGCTAAGTTTAGTAAATGTTAGTTTTGGATCAAGTCGGTTGCTTTCCTTGGTCACATTGTGTCGGGAGTGGGTATTGAGGTAGATCCGAAAAAGACTGAGGCGGTCAAGGGTTGGCCTAGACCTCTAACTCCTACCAATATTAGAAGCTTTTTGGGATTGGTCGGCTACTATAGGAGGTTTGTTGAGGGTTTATCCTCTATTGACTCTCCATTGACGGCCTTAACTCAAAAGAAAGTGAAGTTTGTGTGGTCGGAAGCTTGTGAGAAGAGCTTCCAAGAATTGAAGGATAGGCTTACGTCCGCTCCAGTGTTGACTTTATCAGAGGGTAATGATGGGTTTGTAGTGTATCGTGATGCTTCCCGAGTAGGTTTGGGGTGTGTCCTCATGCAACATGGGAAAGTAATCGCCTATGCTTCAAGGCAACTCAAGGTACATGAAAAGAATTATCCGACTCATGATCTCGAATTAGTGGCGGTGGTGTTTGCTTTGAAAATTTTGAGGCACTACCTTTATGGTGTCCATGTAGATGTGTTCACCAACCACAAGAGTCTTCAATATGTGTTTAGCCAAAAAGAATTGAATCTCTGACAAAGAAGGTGGTTAGAGTTGTTGAAAGACTATGACATAAGTGTCCTTTACCACCCCGCCAAAGCCAATGTAGTTGCGGATGCCCTAAGTAGATTGTCCATAGGTAGTGTGGCTCATGTCGAAGATGAGAAGAAGGAATTGGTTTGTGATGTGCATAGGTTGGCCTGGTTAGGTGTCCAACTAGTGGATTCCACTAAGGGTGGGTTCATAGTTCCGAATCGTCCTTAGTGGTTGATGTAAAGTCTAAGCAACACCTTGATCCTATTTTAATGGAATTGAAAGAATCGATTCTCAATAAGTCCGTTGAGGCTTTCTCCCAAGGGGAAGATAGGGTGCTTAGGTTCCAAGGTCGGTTATCTGTTCCAGATGTTGATGGATTGAGAGAGAAAATTTTGGATGAGGCCCACAGTTCGCGATATTCTATTCATCCGGGAGCCACCAAGATGTACCGTGATTTACGGGGAGTCTATTGGTGGAACGGTATGAAGAAAGATATAGCAAGATTTGTGGCCAAATGTCCGAATTGTCAACAAGTTAAAGCCGAACACCTAAAGCCCAGAGGATTGTCCCAAGAATATAAATATTCCCACTTGGAAGTGGGAGGATGTCAACATAGACTTTGTTGTGGGTTTGCCCCGTACTCGAAGGCAACATGATTCTATTTGGGTCATTGTGAATAGGATGACCAAATCAGCCCATTTCATTCTTGTCAAGGCTTCTTTTACAGTGGAAGACTATGCCAAGTTGTACATCAAAAAAATAATGAAGTTGCATGGAGTTCTTTTATCGATTATCTCGGATCGGGGTACTCAATTTACTTCACATTTTTGGAAGGCTTTCAAACAAGGGCTCGGTACCAATGTTAAGCTTAGTACCGTTTTTCACCCTCAAATGGATGGTCAAGGGGAACGCACCATTCAAACTTTATACAACATGTTGAGGGCATGTGTTATTGATTTCAAGGGTAATTGGGATGACCATCTACCGTTGATAGAATTTGCCTACAACAATAGTTACCACTCAAGTATCGCCATGGCACCATTTGAAGCGTTGAATGGTAGGAGATGTAGATCTCTGATTGGGTGGTTTGAAGTAGGTGAAGTTGCCCTACTTGGTCCCGAGTTAGTTCATGAGGCCATTAAAAAAGTTCGCCTCATTAGAGAAAGGTTGAAGATGGCTCAAAGTCGGTAAAAGTCCTATGCCTACGTTAGAAGAAAGGATCTAGAATTCGAAGTTGGCAATTTTGTATATTTAAAAATCTCACCCATGAAGGGTGTGATGAGGTTTGGCAAAAAGGGAAAACTTAGTCCCCGGTTTGTGGGTCCCTACCAAGTCTTGAAATGAGTCGAGAAGGTTGCATACGAATTAGACTTGCCAAATGAGTTAGCCCCGGTTCACCCGGTATTTCATGTATCCATGATCAAGAAGTGCATTGGTGATCCGATATCCATCCTACCTTTAGAAGGTTTAGGAGTTTATGAGAACCTTTCTTACGAAGAGGTCCTGGTCGAGATCTTGGACCGACAAGTGAAAAAGTTGAGAAATAAAGAAGTTGTTTTGGTTAAGGTTCTATGGAGGAATAATTTAGTTGAGGGTGCTACATGGGAGGCCGAGGCCGATATGAAGTCCCGTTATCCTCATCTTTTTCCTTCTACTCCTACCCAAACTTGAGGTAAGTAATTCCTCTCGAATTCTAAGTGCTTTGGGAGTCATATGCATTTTGTGAGTTTTCATGATTTCCTTATGTTGTGCATGTTCTTGTGACAATTCATGAGTAGCATAAATTGAGTTTTCATGGATTACATATTCTTCATGTTGATTGCATTTTTATATGATGAGTGCATTTTTTGATTTCATGAGGTGAATTTATGAACATGTGTAATTATGTGATGAATGACTATTTAGCTCTATATTATTGTTTTGAGCTTACATGAGTTGGAGAAGTTAGTTCCTCCTAAATATACATGAGAATTCATGAGTTTCCGAGCATATTGAGTTGGTAAATGTAGTTCCTACTTTCTTGCAATGCATTGACTATGTCTTATAATGGAGTTGATGTTTCCCCCTATGAATCTTGCATTTTGTTGTTGCATACTTGTTGGGCTGCTAGTATTGAGTCTACACTTCCGTAAGGTGTCCAGATTTTCATTCGAGGATGAATGTCCCCAAGGAGGAGATAATGTAACACCCAGGAAAATGGTAGGATAAACTAGAGGTTCATCGTGTGGGTTAGAGTAACTTTAAGTCAACAACTAGGATGTTTTAAGTCTAGGATGAAGCCTAGGACCCTAATCTACCTAAGAAAAATAAAGGAAAACAACACCTACCATTGGTCCACTCGGCGATGGGCAGTAACTTCGCCCATAAGCCTTGGCGATGTGCCGAAGGGATCTCCTTGCCTAGTGGACAGCCTCCCATTAAGTCCTAGCTACTGTAAAAAAGGGTGAGATGGGTTGAGGATCGCCCAATGGGTTGGCGATTCGCTCATTGCCCCTACCCATCGCCTAGTGAACTGCAAACTTAGGGAGCTCATTGTAACTTTGGGCGAGACCAAGGTGCATTACGTGTGTCGTCTAAGTGCCTTGGAGAACCAAGGGTGCCAAAGGGAGAGCTTCAGCGTGGGAAGACTAGAAATTTGAGTTTAATGAAGGGTCTTTTAGTAAATCTTTCCTAAACTTGAACCAACACTTTCTACTCTTTTCCTACTAAATATAAATACTTTTTAGAGTCAAATTCTTCCTTTTTAATAACTTTTAGAAGAAATAAAAGAAGACCCAAATCCTTTCAATATTTCTCTCTCTAGAAGTTCATCCATTGAAGAACACCAAGAAATTGAAGATTAGGGTTCAAGCTCCAAGACCTTCATTCTAATTCGTGGGCAAGGCTTCGATTAAGGTATGGGGACCTTGATTCATTCAACACTTTTATCCATGAACCCCTTCAAACTCTAATTTCGAAATTGGTATATTGTTCAAACACTAGGGTTTCTATTCTAACCATGGGTTCTTCCTAAAAATGATTTCATCTTGTTAATTGCATTATACTATGGATGATTTGATGTTTAATGGTGATTTTCATTGTAAAATTCCCCTTGAACCCATGAATACCCCCCATGACCCCAATTTCAAGTATTGTGATGGGTGTATTGATGCAAGATGATTATTATGAATCACTACCATAGGAATTTAGTTATTGAATCTTGTTCTATCCATGCCTATTATAGTATCTTTGAGTGTAATTGTGAGACATGATTCATAACCTTTAAAAGGGGTAAATTGCTAGGGTTTATGCATATGAATGAAAGATGTGTATAAACTATTGATTCATTTAGAAAGTAAATCTCCTATGACTAATGTGTAAAGTTGGTATTGTTGAAATGTAGTTCTTCCCTTACCCTTACATTTGAGATTATATGTACTGTCTAGTATGATGATATTGTTGTTGTGGGTTGTTGCAAGGACAATTACACACACACATATACTTCATGCATAAACATCACTATGATGTAATCAAATGGTTTAATTAAAAGTATAGTTCTCATATGCACCTTTACACATTATTATGCATGAATTGTACATAAACCATGTTGATCCTATTGTGTTGATTGAAAGTCCATTCTCAAGAGAACACGTGATCTTGGTGTGAAAGTTATCCCCACATACTAATTATACTTTTAAAGTTGATAGTACATTCTCATCTTTAATGAATCTTTGGACTATTTATGAATTGTATTGAATGAGGGGTAGAGTACATCCTTCAAATATGTAAATACAATTCAAAGACTAATGACATATAATTTGGGAAATATTGCTTAGCACCGAATGGATATGGACAATGAGGTAAAGGCCCTCCCACCAATGCAATGTCGCGGGTCATCCACAAGGGAACTCATGAGATGGAAGCCCCTCCACCAATGCCATAGGGTGGGTTTCTAGAAGAAATCTCCCTATCCTAGAACTTTGTGCCAACATAGGACCTTAGCTAGTGGATCCACCTTATAGCTAGACATTTTAGTTCTACCTTAGGCAAGTAGAACACCTTTCTCGGTGTGGGGTTACACGACACCGGATTCCATGTAGCTCACATGGTCTATGTCGGTTATGGCTACCTTTCCCTAAATAATGAAGATAATGAATGAGGCACGAATAATGCTAAAACTTCTTCGTGAATTTGCTTAGTAAGAGTAGTGGTATAGGACTTCACTCCCACATTGCACAAGTGGATTTAGTAAGGTGTTGTAGTATGGTTCCTTTGCATTATGATGAGATTCACTATATGAAAGTGTATTGAATGGTTAGCTGATGTCAATGACTTTCCTTACATTCAAAGTATTATGCATGACTATTTCCTTAATTGTGACCAATAATATTAATGAGGTTTGAAGATGTTGTACATGACCAAGGTAGCTTCAAAGGGGTATTTAGTACGGTTAGTATTATGGGATGCCAACCATACATTGCACAAGTGCTTCCTTGGGATTGTTAAGGTGTTGATGGTATCTTGAAATGATTATAAGTGTGATTGTCGCTTGGGTTGCACATTGGATATACATGTTGGTTTCCAAACTCAATAAATGCATCCTTTTCACTAAATTGTCCATTTTATCATGTTTAAGGATTTTATGCATGTTTCCATACTTAGTACATATTATGTGCTAACCCCTTCTTCCTTCTACTACTTAATGAGTGTAGGTTCCGGCTAGGTGACTTCACTCTCATTCGAAGAAGACTTGGATTGCTATCTCCAATAGTTGGTGAGTCCTCAAGTTCGAGGACAGGATTTCCTATTTTCTTAGTCGTGTTGTATCTCGTATATTGAGACTTTCTATTGGGGTATAAGGGTTAAGTCCCAAACTTTGTATTCTTTGGATTAGATGGTGTACGAGACAAATGTCTAGATTTCTATGATTTCTTATATGGAAAAAATGAAATTGAACTTCGATTGTAAAAGTTTTAAATTTTCCGCATTATTTCTATGTCTTATGTTATGATGATGCTAGATAGTTTGTATGAGACCCCTTCAGGGTCAAGTACGCCGTGTTACAACTTGGGGGTGCTCTCGGGTCATGACACGACCCCTCACCCATGTGGCGTGGGTTTGTCTAATTTAGGTCATAGTCCCCGTTCGTGGGTGGACTGTTTTTGGCATCTTTTTGGGTGGTTTCTAGGGTCCTCCTCAAGGACCCTTGGTTGGTCCTTGAGGAGTTGTACTTTGACATTTAACCCCTAAACCCTTCATTCTAAGTACGGGAAGTCATATCTACGACTCTAACCCTAACGTCAAACTCTAGAACCCTTACATAAGGCTTTAGTTTCGTCTGCTAGTTCTCGGGTGTTACAATATCTCCCCCTTGGGAACATTCGTCCTCGAATGACGATTCTAAACACTTCTTAAAGAAAACAACCATAGGCTAGCAGCCCATCACGCATGAAATTTAAAAAATAATGCACAATTCAAAGGAGGAAACTTCAACTCCATCTCAATCAAAATCAACGCAACATAAGGAAGTAGGAACTACATCTAACAACCCATTATACATGAAACTCAACATTTCTCATATTCATAGGAGGAATTACCTTCTCCAACTAAAAGCATACTCAACCTAATCCATGAAACCATTAGGCCAACTACTCAAGAATAGCATATACATATAAGGCATGTTCATCAATTTATCTCATGAAGTCAAATAGGCAACGCATACTAAATGCACTACAACATAAGGAACATAAGTCATGAAAACTCATTTTCTTTCTAACCATGAGTTTCTCAAGAACATGCATATCATAAGGAAATCATGGAAACACATAAAACACTCATAACTCCAAAACATAATACAAGCTAATAGGAATTGTTTGTCTCAGGCTAAAGTAGGAGTAGAATAAAGAGATGAAGATATCGGGACACTCCACAACCTTGCTAACTAAGCACACCATCTTCCCCTTGGGAGGAAACCCCTACTAAATCCTCAAGTATCATTTCCTTCAAGCAATCCTAAACGACATAACCAAGAACTCATAATAACCATACCTGGTTCTAAAATCAATAGAGGTCTAACAACAATGGAACCCACCTTACTAAGGATAACATAAAAGTCTAACAAGTAGCATCGGGATCTAATAAACATTACATCTATATGGAAACTATCAACTTACCGGTGTTTTCATCTGGAGAGCTCTGTTGGTCATCTCTAGACCGGAGTGCATAGAAATGGTTTTGCTTTTGAGCATTGGGATCCGGACCACTAGGAGAAGCTTGCTTGGCCTCTCTCCCTTTAGCCCTAAGTATTGGGAAATCCCTCATCTTGTGGCCATCATTACCACAACCATAGAAACCATCTTTGTTGGCTAGTCACCTACCATAATGCTCCCTTCCACACATAGTGCAAGTAGGCTTAAGTAACACATATTCACTATTACTCCTTCTTTGAGACTTAGGGTTAGTCACCCTCTCTTGGTTGTACCCATGGTTATTGGGGGAAACTTGATTAGAAAGCCTTTGTTGGGTCCTAGGTTGACCATATCCACCGGATCTAGCATTGGAGAAATTCCCATCACTGGTCCTAGCCCTTTTTACCTCTCTATTCCTTTTCTTGAGTTTTGACTCCTCAATTTGTTGAGCGTATACAATAAGCCTTGAGATATCCATGTCATGATGGAGCAATGTCGTACGACATTCTTCTTCAACCAAGTCGGACACACCCGTCAAAAACCTACTCATTTCATCCCTTGAATTTGCCACCATAGATGGAGCATACTTGGATAGTTGGGTGAATTTCAAAGCATACTCTTTAACGCTCATGCTACCTTGCCTAAGGTTAATGAATTCTTCTACCTTAGCTTCCCTCAATTCTCGAGAAAGAATCTATTAAGGAATTTCGATTTAAACACTTCCTACTCTATGGGACCCGCTCCTACCGGCCTATTTATCTTCCATTGAGTATACCAAACTTGAGCCACACTCTTCAATCAGTAAGCGGCTAAATTCGCTTTCTCTACCAAAGTCACCCCCATGGCATCAAGTATTTTATAAACCTCTTCTAGAAAATCCTGAGGATCCTCTCCCACTTTGGAACAAAGAAACTTGAGAGGGTTCATTCTTGCAAAATCCCTCAATATAGAAGCTACAGAATTCATATTAGGGTTCACTTGAGCTACAACCTGTATATTGGCTTGCCCCGTCACGACTTGATCCAATATTTGGAAAGCCGATCTAAACTCGTTCTGCATGGGTCACATTCTCAACCACGGGATCAACCGGAGCTTGGTTAACTTAGGAGTTTGATTACCTTGAAGAGCTTCATCATGCAAATTGCCACCCTCCATTCTTCTAGTGTTATCCCTTCGTGTATTCATATCCTGAAGACACAAGAGAAGGATTAGGCGACGGACTTTATAGAGCTAAAATCTATGGAACGACTTAAGAGTAATGAAAGTAGTGTAGCTTCCTAATCATCTTATAGCCTCTCATTTATAAATGTGGTCTGTTTCACACTATAAACAAGACTCTACTAGACGTGTCTTATGAGACATCATCCTAGAATCATTTTAAACCTTCTGCTCTGATTACAATGTTTGTCACAACCCAGGACACACGCCACTTAGCATACCATAATATAAAGTAAATAGAAATGATGCAGAAATTTTAAAACTTTTCTTTACAATTAAAGTCTTTTATAAGAACAAGCGAAAGTCTAGACTTGTCTCAATATAGCCATTTATTATAATAGTTCAATGAAAAGGGACACATCCCATACAAACATAGTCCGAAAATGAAATAGAAATGAAACTCAAAGTGACACATCCGTCCATGAATCATGAGGGCTCACCACAAGCTAGGAGAATAGTCAAATCCAAGCTTGAACCCAAATGGTGACCGCCTTATGAACTGGACACTACACGTGGGAAAAGTATAGAAAAATATGGGTTAGTACAAAAATGCACTAAGTATGATAGTCATGCATAAAATCCTTGAAAACATGCTAAAAAGGGACACTTAATTATAAATCATGCTATATGCCAAGTTTTAACATCATTATAGAGATAGATGGAAAACACAACTCATAAACATAACCCATATATATATCATCATAACATAAAAGAACTACTTCATATACACCCTAAAAGTCTATTTGTGCAATGCATGAATAAGATCCCATAATCTCATCCATCCTAAGTAAACCTCTTAGGCCATCATAATCATACTTACCAATTTTTAATCTCATCCTTAGCTTAATTCTCATAGACAAGGGAAGCTCTCACCTTTAGTCAATCATAACAAGGAAGGCAACTATAGCACAATCCTATCTAAACATACATCATATAAGAGAAACACTTCATAAGTAACCTCAAGTCACACTTGTGCAATGCATGGACAGGACCCCATAATCCCACCCATGCAAAGTACCACTCTTGCTCACCACTCATATTTGTCATCTCTTAAAACTCTTGAACACTATAAAGTACTTCCTTAAGCACATTCTTATTTCATTAACTGTGTTGGACTGTAGGAGTGCCTCTTCAAGCATAATCTTAGTACATTAGGTTTGAACTTTAGGAGATGCTTCTTTAAGCATAATCTTAGTTCATTACCAATCTTGTTATAGTTTGGATATGCCTTAACCGACATGAGACCACATGAGCTATCACATGATCCCTTCTAATGTTACCTACACCGTCAAGGGTTTGTCTACTTGCCTAAGGTAGAACCGGTTTGTTAGCTTAGTTGGATCCACTAGCTAACTTTCCTACGGGGAATGTAGTTATGGGATATGTAGATTGCTACTAGAAACCCAAACTCCACTATGTGAAGGCTTCTATCTCATGAGACATACTTTGGGAAATTCGAACTCTACTAGGTGAAAGTTCCCATTTTGGAAGCCCGAACTCAACTAAGTGGGAACCTCCATCTCATTCCAATATCCACTTGGTGCTAGGCCTAAATCCCAAAAGATAATTGTTAAGTCTCTACTTCGACTCAAGTTTCATAGAAAGATGTCCTTGACAGTCAATCCAAGTTAATTCACTAAATAACTCTATAGACCATGTGTGAGCAACTATCACCATCCATATTCTAAGTATAAAGGCTCTTTAGCCTTCGGTTCAATTAGGTGAGAATAGTCTTTCAACCCTAGAACCATTACTATATGAGAGCACCTTTCATATTAAGTTCATTATGAGTTTATGAGAATAACCTTTCAATCAACCCACAACAACATCCTAATCATTAACACTTCGCTCTCAAAGTGTACTCATAGAATTTACATAGATTCTATAAGAACTTGCATACATTCATAATATAGATCATGTGGGTAAACCTTCCACAATATTACTTTATACAATTCAACATACAACTTAGGTCCACTCTCAAGGCCTTACCACTCTTATCATTTACATATATTTCATAATCATGCATAATTCTCAAACGTTGCCCTTCTAGGATCAAAAGACCACATTCTATCAACACATCTAGAATTCACTACTTTAGACATGGATAATAACTCATAATTCAAGTAATTCAATTACTACATGCACAATTCTATAACATTCTCCTTACACGAATCAATACCCACACTTTGAGATCTAGATTGGAAAAATAGGATAATTCATGTATTCTTGAGGAATTCAACATAAAACCATATAAAATCATCAATTTATCCATAATAAAACACAATTCAATCATTAAAAATGAATTTGAAAGGAATCCATGGGATTGAAGTCAAACCCTAACTTTTGGGATTTCTAGGTTCGAAATTGGGGGTTTTGAAGAGGCTCCATGGATAAATTATATCCAAGGATGAAGAGTTGACATACCTTGGTGAAGAATCCCCACGAAATTTAGAAGAAAACCATTGCTCTTTGAAACCCTTGGCTCCAACTTCCTTCTTCTTTTTTCCTTGAGTTCTAGGGTCCTCCTCAAGGACCCTTGGTTGGTCCATTGGTGAGTCATACCTTGACTTTTAACCCTTAAACCCATCATTCTAAGTATGGGAAGTAATATCTACCACTCTCACCCTCATGTCAAACTCTAGAACCCTCACATAAGGCTCTAGTTTTGTCTACTAGTTTCCAAGTGTTAAAGTTGAACACCTAATCAAAGCCAATTTATGAACATCTGGAACTAACTCTTTATTTTCTTCTTCAATATGAGCAACACTACCCATAGATAACCGACTAAGAGTGTAACAAGCTATTTCCGTCCTTACAGAAAAACCAACGAGGAAAAATTTTTGGCCAAAAAACTTTTTCGTAGTAACCTGAGAATTCCTAGCTTAGTCTAGATATGGACGAAATTGGAGTCAGTGATTTCTACAAATAATATGGTGTAGTATGAGAGATCTAATTATGAATTTTATTACATGAGTGGATACCTAAGACGTTAAGGAATATGTACGACTTTACGGAATCGAATTCGGGCTAGTAAAACTCCTGAAACTGATCTTAACGTGAATGGGTAGTTTCTGAGTGTCATGGGATGAAGGTATGTTGTCAAATGGGGGTTTGGAACTCTTAAATAAAACCACTGTGTCCGTACAAGCCGCCAAGGTAGGATTATTCCCTCCAGGGAAGGACCACTATGGCAGGATAGTGGTCGCCATAGCGGGCCAATCACTAATTAAGTCAGAAATAAACCCCAAAATGCTATTTTTCTTCAATTTTTGGTTTTGAGAACTAGGAGATGGCCCCAGGCGAGCTCTTGATAATTTTCCACGAAATTTGGTACTAAAGGTAAGGTTTTTGCTCCCCAATTCCATTTTTTGATCCGCAAAACGTAACATTTTGATTGTATATCATTGGGGGAGGGTTTTGAACGGTTTTGGCTGGTGAGAAAACCCCTAGCTGCACCTTAGGATCGTAATTTAGGTCTTGGGTTATTGGGTTTGTCATAATTCGGGTAAAATAGACCTTAATTATTGATCCCCGTATTGAATTGTTGTTTGTAGACCTAGAGCAAGTGGAAAGAATCTGGAAAGGGAAGAATCAAGTTTCTTAGGAGGATTCAAGCTTTGTTCGAGCTAGGTAATGGTTGTGATTTCATGTTGGTGTAATGTATGTTAGTATTTACTTCATAATAATGCAAGTATGTATGTGAATGTTGCATTTTTTATCACACTAATCGTAAGTGACTATGAATGAATGATTGCATGCCATGAATCAACACTTGATTGTATGATTATGAGAATGTACATTGTGATTGTGATTTTGGCTTGTTAAAATGGATCAGGTGTCACGTTTGGCACACTAACTTGGATCAGGTGCCACGTACCGGCGCACATATGGGATTAGCTGTCACGTCCTACACACTAACTTGGATCGGGAACCACATAGGGGTACACTAACTGTTTGGGTATAGGTTCCATGAAAGGACCATTGACTTGTTATATAAATGTATTTGAAAATGTGGAATTGTTCGTTGATCCTGAAATGATGAGTAATATTGTATATGTTTAGTATATGCTTGTTTTTTATGTTGTGGTAACTTGTATGCGTTTCACTTATTGGAATAGCCGTGTGATCCTACCAGTACACTGTGGTTGTATACTGATATTGCATTTGCTCTTTCTTTGTTGAGAACAGGGCATCTTCAGGCAGCTATTGACAGACCTCGTTTAGAAGACCAATGATCAATTCGAATTCAAAGGTGAGCCTGTTCTTCCAGGCTGCCATAAGTTCTCTATGTTTTAGTCCACTCTTTTCGTACTCAGACGTTCTAGTTAGTTATTCGTATGTTTAATTGGGTTGTACCTATTTCCTTTAGATTTATGTTTCCTTGTTAGAGTTTTGGTACATTGACTTTCAGGTTCTATGCATTATTTCTGCAAATGTTTTGATTAGACTTTTGTTGGAGTTTATGGGAACTCCCTGTTTTTCCTTTTCTTAGACATTTAAACCTGCTTTCGTATTTTTAAATACCTTAGTTTTTGGTTGAGTTGTTTAGTTTGGGTTGTAGTAATGGTTCTCCCACCGGAAGGTTAGTGTGGGTGCCAATCACGACGGTCTAGGTTGTGACAAAGTTGGTATTAGAGCCCTAGGTTTGTTGATCTTGGTGTACCAAAACGAGTCTAGTACAGTTTTGCAGAATGGTACGAAGACATTCGTACTTTTCTTCGAGAGGCTATAGGACGTTAGGAAATCTCTTTGTTTTCTTTTGTCTCCTTTCGTGCTATAACTTGGGTCCAATTGGTATTTGGTGATCCAAATTGGTATCTAATCTCGTTCACTCTTTTGTCTGTAGATGGTTAACACTAGGTTCAACGGCTTTGGGCACGTAGCTCCCGCCAATGCGCTAGCTGAGGAATCCGCAGCAAGAGTTCACGGTCGAGGTAAGGGTAGTGTAAGAGAAAGGGGCAGAGGCAGAGGAAGGGTAGCACCTACTAGGGATGGAGCTACGATTGAGAATGTTCCCAGAAATGAGAATCCTCATGTGCATCATGAAGAGATAGAGGAGAATGTTGAGGTTGAGGATGAGGAGAATGTTGAGGTTGAGGATGAGGAGAATGTTGGACAAGAAAAAGAAGTCCAGGCTGAGACTACATGTATTCCTCCCCTAGATCCAGTGTTAGCTCAACATGTCATGTTATTCCTGAAAGGATTGGTTGGTCCTAGAGTGTTTCCCTCAGTTCAAGCAACTCAAGCTCCCGCCAATCACTTTATTGTTATCACTGTCCCCAAGGCGGGTGGAACTGTAGGTAATGATGTTTTATTTCATCCTTTGTTAGGTCCTGTTATGATTAGTAATGAACACGAGATGTTGATTAAGTTCTTGAAGTTGAAATCGCCTGTATTCCATGGTTCCGAGAGTAAGGACGCCTATGAGTTCATTCAAGATTGTTATGAGAGCCTACATAAGTTGGGAATTGTCCATCAACATGGGGTAGAGTTTGTGACCTTTTAACTTCAAGGTGAGGCTAAGCAGTGGTGGAGGGCTTATGTGGAATGTAGATATACCCCCACTCACTTGGACCTAGTTTCGTGCTCTGTTCTTGGAAAAGTACGTGTCCCGGACTTTGAGAGATCATAAGAAGGATGAGTTCATTGTTTTGGAGCAAGGTCGTATGTCGGTCGCTGCTTATGAGGCTAAGTTTCATGCTTTGTCTAGATATGCTACGCAATTGGTAACTACTGAGGAAGAGAGGATCCGCCTATTTGTTAAGGGACTAAATTCTGAGTTGCAGGTATTGTCTGTTTATATGACCTCTGCAGGAAAAAGCTTCAGTGAGGTAACAAATTTTGTGAAGAAAGTGGAGGGGGTAAGGCGAGACAGTCAGGCTAAGGCATTGGCTAAGAAAGCTAAGAATACAGGTAACTTTCAGGGTTCTTACTCCAGAGGTTCAGGGAGACCGACACTTGCAACCCGGCCAATTTAGTCCACTATGCCCGCTTCTACAGGTAATTAATCTGGAACACCACCTCAAAATTTGATTCAGGATAGCAGGGAGCCGCACCTTCGACGGGCAGAAGTCCATCCTTCAATCGCACATGTTATAAATGTGGAGAACCAGGTCATATGAGTAGAGACTGTCCCCACCCACATATGTTGGATTCCATGCAGCAGCAGACTAGATCAGTAGTGCCCATAGGAAATGGTAATAATGGTCAAGGGCGTCTACAAGGTGGGCTAGGAGGAAATCATTGAGGCCGTGGAGGCGGGGTAATGGTAACACAGGCAGAGGTACAACGCAGCCAGGCAGGGAAGTCACCCATCATGATGATAGGGCTTAGTATTATGCCATTCCAGGAAAGACCGAAGTGGAGGCATCTGATGTACTGATCACAAGTATTATTCTTGTCTGTGACCGGATGGCTAATGTGTTATTTGATCTGGGTTCTACTTATTCTTATGTGTTCATTCAGTTTGCCTTGGGATTTGATATGATTTGTATAATACTTGATACCCCCATCCATGATTCTACCCCGGTTGGAGAGTCGGTCATAGTCACCCATGTCTATCATGCTTGTCCTATCTTATTTATGGGTTTTCATACTTGGGCTGATTTGGTGATTTTGGATATGAATGACTTTTATATAATCTGAGCCATGACTTGGTTGTCCCTCTATTATGTTGTGTTAAATTGTAATACTAGGTTTGTGACTCTAGAAATTGGAAAAGTTAGAGTGGGAAGGGGTGTACAAGCCTAAGCTAGCTAAGATCATATCCTCCATTTGGGATAGGAAACTGGTAGGGCAGGGTTGTTTAGCTTATTTGCTCATATTTGGGATGTCGAGGTTGGGTCTCCATCTATTGAGTCTTATCCTGTGGTGTCAGAATTTAGAGAAGTGTTTCCTACTAATTTGCCTGGAATGCCTCTGGATAAAGATATAGATTTCTACATTGGTTTGGAACCTGGTACCCGCCCCATTTCCATCCCTTCGTATCGCATGGCTCCGATAGAATTGAGAGAGCTTAAGGCGCAAATCCATGAACAACTTGATAAGGATTTCATCTGTCCTAGTGCTTCCCTGTGGAGTGATCCTATCTTGTTTGTTAAGAAAAAGGATGGTAGTATGAGGGTATGTATAGATTATCGGCAATTAAATAGGGTCACTATTCGAAAAAGTACCCATTGCCTCGAATAGATAATCATTTTGATTAATTGCAAGGCGCATCAGTTTTTTCTAAGATTGATCTAAGGTATGATCACCATCAATTAAAGATTAGGCTTGAGGATGTGCCCAAGACGACATTTAGAACCCTCTATGGGCACTACGAGTTTCTAATTATGTCCTTTGGGTTGACTAATGCGCCTGTAGCCTTCATGAGTTTGATGAATGGGGTGTTCAAGACATTTCTTGATTCATTTGTTATAGTATTTATTGATGACATTTTGGTTTACTCGAAAAGTGAGGAAGAGCATGTCGACCATCTTTGTATTGTTCTAGGTGTTCTTAGGAAACAAAAGTTGTATGCGAAATTTTCTTAGTGTGAATTTGGTTGACTTCGATTACCTTTTTGGGGCATGTAGTTTCAAAATAAGGGGTAATGGTAGATCCTCCAAAAGATTTAAGCGGTTAAGAATTGGGTTCGGCCTAGCTCTGTGACTAAAGTTAGGAGTTTTGTGGGGATCACTAGCTACTATCGTCGGTTTGTAAAGAACTTTGCTTCTATTGCCACGCATCTGACAAGGTTGACCAAAAAAGAGGTACCCTTTGAATGGACTAAGAAATGTGAGGAGAGATTTCAAAACCTCAAAACCCTTTTAACCACAATACCTATTCTAGCACTACCGGTGGAAGGTAACGATTTTATTGTTTATTGTGATGCTTCCCATTCGGGTTTGGGTGATGTCTTAATCCAGGATAAGAATGTTATAGCTTATGCATTGCGACAATTGAAGGTTTATGAGAGGAATTACCCAACACATGGTTTAGAGTTGGCAGTGGTAGTGTTCACTCTTAAGATCTGGCGACATTACCTCTATGGTGTCAAGTGTGAGGTATTTACTAATCATCATAGCTTGGAGCATGTTTTTACTTAAAAGGATCTGAATTTGAGACAGCGAAGGTAGATGGAGTTACTCAAGTATTATGATGTGACCATCCAGTATCTTCCGGGTAAGGCTAATGTACTGGCAGACGCGCTAAGTCAGAAGGCGGTGAGTATGGGTAGTCTAGCTTGCTTGAGTGTATCCAAGCGACCTTTGGCTAAGGAAATTCATACCTTGGAATCTAAGTTCATGCAGTTGGGCATCTCAAAGAAAGATGGGGTGGTAGCTAGCATTAAAGTAAGGGCCACGTTCATCGAGGAGATCAATGCCAAACAATTTGATGATGACAGTTTGAATGAGCTTAGGAAAACTACAACGTCTGGTAAGGCACAAGAGACCACTCTTGATGCAGAAGGTGTGCTCAGTTTTAAAGGAAGGATTTGTGTTCCTCAAGTAAATGACTTGATTCATAAATTGTTGACCGAATCCCATGGTTCGCGATATTCCATTCATCCGAGTGTGACCAAGATGTACCGAGATTTGAAGCGACTTTATTGGTGGCCTGGTATGAAGAAAGATATAGTGGAGTTTGTGGCTAAGTGTCAAAATTGCCAACAAGTAAAGTATGAACATCAAAGGCCTACAGGGTTGCTTCAAAGAATGCCAATTCCGGAATGGAAGTGGGAAAGGATAGCTATGGATTTTGTGGTTGGTCTTTGCAAGACTTTAGGAAAGTTTGATTCTATTTGGGTAGTGGTTGACAGATTGACTAAGTCAACCCATTTTATTCCGGCAGAATAGATTATAATGCTCAACAGTTGGCTAAAGTTAATGTAAAAGAGATAGTAAGGCTACACGAGGTGCCCCATTCTATCATCTCAGACCCTGATACGCAATTCACATAGAAGTTTTGGAGGAAATTACATGATGAATTGGGCACACAACTCACTTTTAGTATAGTTTTGCATCCACATTTGGACGGGCAGTCAGAGAGGACTATTCAAGTGTTAGATGACATGTTGAGGGCATGTGTGATTGACTTTGGAGGACATTGGGATAAGTTTCTACCTTTGTATGAGTTTTTCTATAATAATAGTTATCACTCCAGCATAGATATGGCACCATTTATGGCACTCTTGGGAAGGGATGTAGATCACCCATATGATGGTTTGAGGCTGGAGATGTGAAACCTTTGGGGGTTGATTTAGTGAAGGATGCTCAAGATAAGTTAACAAGCATCCAAAAGAAGCTATTAGCAGCCCAGAATAGACATAAAAAGCATGCAGACCATAAGGTGAGGGACATGGCATTTCAAACTAGTGAGAAGGTTCTTCTTAAGGTATCACCTATGAAAGGGGTGATGAGATTTGGAAAGAAAGGAAAGCTTAGTCCTCGATACATTGGTCCATTTGAGATTCTTGATTGTGTACGGCCAGTGGCTTATAGATTGGCCTAACCATCTAGCCTATCAGGAGTTCATCCGGTATTTCATGTGTCCATGTTGAAGAGATATGATAGTGATGGGGATTACATCATTAAGTAGTACTCAGTGTTGCTAGACAAAGACCTTCAGTATGAGAAGGGACCGATTGCAATTCTTGATCGTGATGTCCGGAAGTGTAGGACCAAAGAGATTAAGTATATGAAAGTCTAATGGAAGCATTGTCCAGTTGAGGAAGGTACTTGGGAAACCGAGAAGGACATGCGAGACAAGTAACCCCAGTTATTCGTCGATATAGGTACACCTCCACCCTTACTTTAGCCTATTTTTCTTAAGTTGTCACTCATGGACGAGTGATGGGTAAATTGGTATCTATTGTAACTACCTATTTCCATCGTTATAGAAAAGTCAACGGGGAAAAATTTTGGGCCGGAAAACCTTTTCGTAGTAACCTAAGAATTCCTAGCCTAGTCCATATTTGGATGAAATCAGAGTCAGTGTGTTCTAGGAAGATCTAGTAACATAACAGAGATCTAATTATGAATTTGATTACATGAGTGGATAGCTAAGACATTAAGGAACCCGTATGACTTTATAAAATTGAATTCAAGCAAGTAAAACTCCTAAAACTGATCTTAGTGTGAGCGGGTAGTTTATGAATGTCATGGGATGAAGGTGTATTGTGAAATGGGGGTTTAAAACTCTTAAATCGACTCACTGTTTTCGTGCAAGCCGCTAGGGCCGGACCGCTGTGGTGGGATAGTGGCTGCCATAGCGGGCCAATCGTGAATTAAGTCGGAAATAAACCCCAAAAATGTCATTATTCTGCAATTTTTGGTTTTAAGAGCTAGGAGACAACCCCCAAGAGAGTTCTTGATAGTTATCCACGAAATTTGGTGCTAAAGGTAAGGTTTTTGCTCCCCAATTCCATTTTTTGATCCGTAGAACGTAATATCTTGATTGTATATAGTTGGGGAAGAGTTTTGAACGGTTTTGGCTAGTGGGAAAAGCCCTAGCTGCACATTGGGATCATAATTTGGGTCTTTGGTTATTGGGTTTGTCATAATCCGGGTAAAATAGACCTTAATTATTGATCCCCGTATTGAATTGCTGTTTGTAGACCAAGAGAAAGCGCAAAGAATTCGGAAAGGGAAGAATCAAGTTTCTTAGGAGGATTCAAGCTTTGTTCGAGGTAGGTGATAGTTGTGATTTCATGTTTGTGTGATGTATGTTAGTATTTACTTCATAATAATGCATGTATGTATGCGAATGTTGAATTATTGATCACACAAATCGTAAATGACTATGAATGAATGATTGTATGCCATGAATCAACACTTGATTGTATGATTATGAGAATGTACATTGTGATTGTGATTGTGGCTTGTTGAAATAGATCAGGTGTCACGTCCGGCACAACTTGGATCGGGTGCCACGTTCCGGCGCACATATGGGATTGGGTGTCATGTTCAGCACACTAACTTGGATCGGGTACCACGTATCGGTACACTAACTGTTTGGGTATAGGTTCCATGAGAGGACCATTGACTTGTTATATAAATGTATTTGAGAATGTGGAATTGTTCGTTGATCCTGAAATGATAACTAATATTGTATATGTTCATTATATGCCTATTTTAATATACTGTGATCACTTGCATGCGTTTCACTTATTGGGATAGCCGTGTGATCCTACCAGTACACTGTGGTTGTGTACTGATACTATACTTGCTCTTTCTTTGTTGAGTACAAGGCATCTTTAGGTGGCTATTGACAGACCTCGTTTAGAAAACCAGTGATCGATTCGAATTCAAGGATGAGCCCGTTCTTCTAGGCTGCCATGAGTTCTCTATGTTTTAGTCCACTCTTTTCAGACTCAGATGTTCTAGTTAGTTATTCGTATGTTTAATTGGGTTGTACCCATTTCCTTTAGAGTTATGTTTCCTTGTTAGAGTTTTGGTACATTGACTTTCAGGTTCTAGGCATTATTTCCGCAAATGTTTTGATTAGACTTTTGTTGGAGTTTATGGGAACTCCCTATTTTTTCTTTTCTTAGACATTGAAACCTACTTCTGTATCCTTAAATGCCTTTGATTTTGGTTGAGTTGTTCAGTTTGGGTTGTAGTAATGGTTCTCCCACCAGAAGGTTAGTATGGGTGCCAATCACGATGGTCTGGGTCATGACAAAGAGCATCCGCTACCATGTTAGCTTTACCGGGATGATAAAGAACACTCATGTCGTAATCCTTTAATAACTCAAGTCACTTTGTTTTGCGAAGATTTAGATCTTTCTGATAAAACACATATTGCAAATTCTTGTAATCGGTAAACACATCTGCATGTACTCCATACAAATAATGCCTCCAAATCTTTAAGGCAAAAACGACTGTCGCTAACTCAAGGTCGGGAGTAGGATAATTCTTCTCATGGATTTTAAGTTTTCTTTTAGCATAGGCAATAACTTTTCCATTTTGCATAAGCACACACCCTAGCCGAATTCTTGAGGCATCACAATAAACCATCCGTCCCTTCCGGTATGATCAATACCGGAGCGGAAGTAAGTCAACTCTTGAAAACTCTTTCCACACAATTCGGACCATATGAACTTTCTTTTGAGTCAAAGCAGGCAAAGAAGAGGCAATTGAAGAGAAACCTTCCACAAACCTTCTATAATAACCGACTAAACCCAAGAAACTTTTAATATTCGAAGGAGTTAGAGGTCTAGGCCAACTCTTGACCGCATCCGTCTTCTTGGGATCTACAATACCCTTACTCGAAACAATATGTCTAAGAAAAGCTATGGACCTTAACCAAAATTCACATTTTCTAAACTTTGCAAAGATTTGTTGGAAATTAAGAACTTGTAACACGATCCTCAAATGATCAATATGCTTATCCTCACTCAAGATCAAAATGTCATCAATTAACACAATCACAAACATGTCAAGGTATTGTCTAAGCACTCTACACATCAAATCCATAAACGCGGCTGGAGAATTAGTCAACCCGAACGACATTACCAAAAATTCATAATAGCCATACCGAGTTCGAAAAGCCGTCTTCAAAATGTCATCATCTTTCACCCTCAATTGGTGATAACCCGATCGAAGATTAGTCTTAGAGAAATAACTTGCTTCTTGAAGTTGGTCAAATAAATCATCTATCCTTGGAAGAGGATATTTATTCTTAATGGTCACCTTGTTCAACTATCGATAGTCAATACACATACGAAGAGAACCATCCTTTTTTCTAACAAACAAAACTGGAGCACCCCATGTTAAGATACTCAGTCGGATGAAACCTTTATCCAACAAATTTTCCAATTGTTCTTTCAACTCCTTAGGTTCTGTCGGAGCCATACGATAAGGAGGAATAGAAATAGGTTGCGTATCTAGGAGAAGGTCAATACCAAATTTATTTCCCGCTCAGGAGGAATACCGGGTAGATCATCTTGGAACACTTCCGAAAACTCATTAACAATGGGGACCGACTAGAAAGAAGGGGTTTCAGAATCTACATCCCTCACCCTAACTAGATTGTAAAAGCAACCCTTAGAAATCATCTTCTAGATTTAAGATAAGAAACAAACTAACCCTCAGGCATAGAATTTCCCCCCTTCCACTCTAGGATAGGCTCATTCGGGAAATGACACTTGACTACACGGGTTCTTCAATCAATAGAAGCATAACATAAGTGCAGCCAATCCATACCCAAGATAACATCAAAGTCTAACATATCAAGCTCTACCAAGTCAACATGAGTAACTCTATCGGACAAGAAAACGGGACACTTTCTATAGACCCTCTTAGCCACAATAGAATCACCAACAGAACTAGAGACAAAAAAGGGTTCTAGCAAGACGTCCGGAAGAACATCAAACCTCATAGCCACATATGGCGTCACAAAAGACAAGGTAGCACCGGGATCAAGTAAAGCATAAACATCAAGTTGGAAAACTTTCAACATACCGGTAACCACATCGAGAGAACCCTCTTGTTCACCACGAGTCTGAAGCGCATAAAATTGGTTTTGCTTAAGAGCATTGGAACCCGCACCACTAGTATTAGCTTGCTTGCCCTCTCTTTTTTTAGCCGCAAGCATTGGGCAATCCCTCATTTTGTGACCACTCTGACCACAACCAAAACAACCATTTGTGCCGGCTAGGCACTTACCCTCGTGCTTCCTCCCACACTTAGTACCATTACCTCCTTGAGGCTTAGGGTTAGACACCCTATCTTTGTTAAACTTAGGAGGAGAATTGGAGGAATCTTGACCGGAAAACCTTTGTCGGAATCTAGGACGACCTTGTCCATCGAACCATGTATGTGAGAAATTTCCATCTAAGATCCTAGCCCTCTTTACCTCTCTAGAATCTTCCTTAAGTTTCTCCTCCTCAATTTGTTGTGCATGCACCATGAGACAAGATATGTCCATGTCATTAATGAGCAAGTTCGGCACTCTTTAACCACCATTTCGGACACACCCGAAACAAACTTACTCATTCTAGCCCTTGAATCAGCAACCATCGATGGAGCATACTTTGACAATTGAGTGAACTTAAGAGCATATTCCCTTACACTCATACTACCTTGTCTAATATTAATGAACTCAATCACCTTGGCTTCCCTCATCTCAAGGAGAAAGAACCTATCAAGAAAAGCAGCCTTAAACTTCTCCTAATCAAGAGAACCTATATCTTCCGATCTCCCTTCCTTCCATTGGTTATACCATATTTAAGCCACACCTTTTAGTTGATAAGTGGTCAACTCCTATGATCATCAAAACTTTATAGACCTCATCAATAAACTCTTGAGGATCATCATCAACTTTAGAATATTGAAACTCCGAAGGATTCATCCTAGTGAAGTCCCTCATTCTTGAAGTCGTCGTACCCACATTTGGATTCACGGGAACCACTACCTCTCTATTGGTTTGGGCCGTCATGGTTTGAGCCAGCACTTGAAAAGCATCCCTAAACTCCACATTAGATACTTTCTCGGCCAAAGGATCGACCAGAACTTGAGGAGTTTGGGGAGGATCTTGTTGTTACGCATTCTCCCTCACATTGCTTCTAGTATAAGCTCTTCGAGTTTCCATATCCTGAAGAACATAGGATAAGAATTAGGAGAGAGACCTTATAGAGTTGAACTCTATCGCACGACTCAAAAGTAATGAAAGATGTGGAGTTTCCAAATCATCTTGTAGCCTCTCATTTATAAATGTGGGGCGCTACATACTCATGAACAAGACTCTACTAGACATGGCTTATGAGAACTAGGACCATTCAAAACCTTGTGTTCTGAAACCAAGTTTGTCACGACCTAAGGGTACCTCCTAGATGTAACATGGCATATGGAACCCCAAATGACTCCATACAAGCCACTTAACTCTCTTAATATAAGAAATAGAACAATAAGAGTAAAGCAATAGTCCAAGTCCAAATCATTTTATAAAGAAAAGCGAAAGTCTAAGACACTTGTCTCATCATAGTAATCTAATACAATATAATGAAATTGGGCCTAGCCCATATATTATGTCCAAAAGATAAATACGTGAAAAGTAACTACAATAATGAAAATCCATCCTCGAAGCATGCAGGCTCACCGAAGCTCAGAAATATATCAAGTCAACATCAATACATGAAACTGATGACCCTGACAGTCGGACCATACATTTGGGGTAATGTAAGCAAGAGTATGTGTTAATACAAAACAATGTACCAAGTATGATAGCCATGCATAATACATTTAAATCATTCTAAAAGGAACATTTCATTTCATGACATGCAATTGACAAAGCTAGAACATGATATAAGAGGGTTAGAAAACATAAGTCATAAAATCATGGTCAATGCAAGCTAACTTCATCTTTAAAACCTTTGAGCTCATATGGGATACTTCTTGAAGTAACCTTAGTTCATTATTAATGTGCGGAATTAGCCTTAACTGACATAGAGACCATGTGAGCTATAACATGATCCCCTGGTGTCTCCCACACAGAAAAGGGCTTTCCAACTTGCCAAGGTAGAACCATGAAGTTCTAGCTTAAGTGGATCCACTAGCTAATAAACCTATGGGGGAACATTGTTAAGGGATAAGGAGATTGCTACTAGAAACCCGACCTCTAAATGGGAGAGCTTCCATTTCATGAGATTGTTTCTAGAAAACCGGCCTCTACTAACGGGAGAGGTTTTATCTCATCATCAATATCCTCTTGATACTAAGCATAAATCCCACGGAATAGTCATTTCTTACTTGATTTCATTACTCATGGAAAGGTGCCCTTGGACAACCAATCCAAGCTAGTTCATTAGGATATCTCTTACTCTTTGATTCAATCACGTGAGAAAGCCTTTCAACCTAAAAAACTTTTCTATGTGAGAAAACCTTTCACATTATACTAGTATGTGTTTATGGAAATATCCTTTCACAACACAACATCATCATTGGTACTTTACTCTCAAAGCACTCATAAACCATTGCATAAATTTCATAAGAGAATGCATAAGTCCATAATTTACCTCTTGAGGTTCAAAACCCACTTTAAATCATCAACACTTAAAAAACATGGGTTAGATATGGATTTCATCATAAATACATGTAAAGCTTACAATACATGCTTAATTTCATAAAACTCTTCCTTGAAGATCAAAATCCCACATCATATGACTCATAACTTGAAAACATGGGGATTGCATGTGTTCATGGGAAATTATCATAAAATCATAGTATTTCATCAATTCATGCACAAGAGATCATAATTCAATCATTTAAATCAATAATGAAAAGAACCCATGATAATTGAAGAATACTCTAACTCAATTGGGGAGTTCTACCTTTAGAAATAGAGGAATTTGGGAACTCCATGAATGTAAGGAATCTATGGATGAAAACTATCATACCTTGAATCCAAAAGCTAGCCTTCAATGGAGGAATTGAGATCTTGACTTGAAACCCTAGGTTGAATCTTCTTCTTCTTCAAGTTTCTAGAGAGAATTTTTTTGGAGAGGAGATTTGGTTTTCTTTTGTGAATTTGGAAGAATAATGTGAATGGGCTAATTTGGGGGTTGAAAATACTTATATAAGGGTCTTAGTGAAGGGGAAAATGATGTAGTATAGGAACTAATTAATTTGGAAAAGCACAACTTCCCCTGAACTTAACTGCCAGTTTCCACCGACCGACAAACCACGGACCTGAGTCGACAGTCTGTGGTCTGACCTATGGTTCGTCCTGGTGGACCGTCATTGGTGGTCAGAAAGGTCATTTTGGGGCTTCGAACCACATACTCTGCAACCACGAACCGTGGTCTGACCAATGGTTCGTATGTTGGTCCGTGGTCTTGAGCCCTCAGAACAAAGCTAGGTAGGCTAACCACGGAGCACACCTACGGTCTGTGGTCCCTTCCACAGGATGTGGGTGGCAGGCGTGGTTTGCACCTGCAACTACTAGAAATTGCTTCATTTCCCTTTTTTGGATACGAGGTGTTACAAAAACAGTAGACATCAACTCAATATGCATAAAAATACAATAATAAACTCTTTACTCTTATTTGGGAGATTCTCTAATCGAAAACCATCATTATGAGCTACGTGATGATACAATGTCTCACCCACACTGCTAGAACTGTCTTATACCTTCCCAGGGTATAGAACTCCTCAACTAAGTAGGTCTACTAAGCTATGATTAAGAGCAATAAGGAATTATCTAAAAAGTATGGTCCTTTACCCATGTTGGCATACACGATTTCTGAGGATTTTGAGTTGTCCAAACTCATCCTTATATCGGTGCTCAAAAATACTCCCAATAATATATAACTCATGCTCAAATGTTTAAAACCTAACTCTTTCTCAATTTGAGGTAATTCTTAAAAGACGTAATACTGTGAAACTCTTCTAAACTTATAAACTCACTTAGAAATTGATGTTTCTCTCTTTTAAGTGTAAAAGTATTATATACTTGGGAATACTTAGTTCCCTTATACTCATTTTGAAACATGAAACTCAACTCTCCTCATCCTCATACTCATTTACTCAACACTTAGTTCAAATCATTAGTTAATTTCAAAAGGGTTCTCAACTTTGACTCAAAAAGTCCTGTTGAACTTTCTTATTAACTTTACTATAATTTAAAAAACGTAAATCAAGATATATGATTAGAATATGCATGATCTCTCAAGGATTATTGAAGATATTAAGTGTGGATATCAAAGAGAGAACATAGGTATGATTCGAGGGTAAACACATGAAAGGGTGGATGGGTAAGGGACATTACGACCCTGGCGCACTTAGTGGAGTAGGGCGCCAACCCCAAAACTATTGGGTAGTATTTGGAGCGCACTACTAGCGCTGCGCGCCATGCCCCAAATTACTAACCAATAGTTTGGGTGTGATGGTGGTGTGGTGCCCCACCCCTCTACCAAGTTTTTGACAAATTGTTTTACTCCAATTCAAGGCCTAACTCATCTAGAATCGAATGATTTACTCCCAAATCATTTGGACTCATTAACCCAACACAAACTCAACAAAATCCCACCCAAAATCCGTCAACAGTGCCACTCATTCGCAAGACCCTCACATCAAGAATCAAAGACCTCCATTGTTAAGGAATGGGGTTAAAACTCAAGAACTTCTCAAGAAACTCAGTCAATCAACTTCAAAAATGAATTTATGGACGAAATTACATGATTGGCGTGAGGGAAAACAAACCCAACACTAGAAAGCTTACATACCTCGAAAGAACTAAGTTCATGGCGATTTCCCCAAATTTCTTGATGAACTCTTCTCTTTTCTCCTCCTGAAACCCTTCTCTCAAATCCTAAGCATTTTAGAACGATGAAAATTGATCTCAATCTGGTTAGGCCACTATTTGGGTGAGAAAAACTCTTTTGGCCTAGTGGTGTAAGGAAACTACCAAAATACCCCTTCTTAAAATGGATAAAGTGCCTTAACTAGAGAGGCTGCACTCAAATGGGAATAACTCATTCATCTGAGCTGGAAGTTAGCAAATTCGGCGGTGTTGTAAAGAGAACTCAAAGACCTTCGATTTGATACCTAATGGGCCACCTAATTCTTTATATGGTAAAAGTTATGGTTTTTTGAAGTCGACCATAAACAAAAAAATGAAGTTTAACTCGTATGAATCTCTAGTCGGCTTTTCGAAGTACAAGATGTTACAATGTCTCCCCCTTGGGAATTACACTAAGCCAAAAGGGAATAAAAAGCATCTAACAACCCCAACTCAAGTACCCAACATACAATTAACATAACTCGGCATATTAACTTAGATAGTACTTTACAAAGGATTAGTACCTTGGCTTGGATTCTCTCCGGAAGGAAAGAGGTTTGGGTATCTCTTCTTTATATCCTTCTCAGCCTCCCAAGTCGCTTCCTTGACAAATTGATTTCTCCATAACACCTTGACTGATGCAACCTCCTTGGTTCTCAGCTCGCAAACGTGACGATCAAGAATCTGAATGGGCATGATAGTAATCTCAATATTCTTAGTAGGTCTAATAAGTGAAGGATTGCCCATACACTTCTTCAACATAGAAATGTGGAATGATGGATGGACTGCTGCTAACTCTGATGGTAGCTCCAACTCATAAGCTACATTGCCAACTCTATTGGATATCCTGTAAGGACCAATATATCGGGGACTAAGTTTTCCCTTCTTACCAAATCTCATCACACCCTTCATAGGTGACACCTTCAAGTAAACCCAATCATCTACCTCAAACTCCAAGTTTCTTCTCCTAACATCACTATAGGATTTCTGATGACTTTGCATTGTTTTTAGCCTTTCCTATATATTTTTGTATTTATCTAAGATATATGTTATTTGATATAATGTATGAAATTTATGCTTGATATATACATATAAAAGATACATGAAATAATATTAGATCATATAAATTGATACATGAAATTAATATTAGATAATAGAAATAGATACATTAAATTAATACTAGATACGTTTATGCTACATATGAATGTACTTGTATGATATTCATGTATCTAAGTGTTTAGCCTATTGGATACATTATATATCGATAATAGATACAAAAAATTAATGAATTTATTCTTTTAAGATTAATAAAATGAAATAATCAAATTACACGACCAAAATATATGTTTTTGTCTTTTATTATTAATATTAATGAATTTATTATTTCAAAGAATAATAAAATGATATTAATTAAACATAAATACACTCCTTGATTTTCACCTTATACTAAGGGATTTTATTAATTTAAATTTTCAGAATTAATTATCCATATATTTTGAAAATCCTTAATTACTCCTCTAATTAAGGAAATCAGTTACAACCAATTAATTTAAACAAATAAAATATGTATCTCGATTTTAAAATTTGGCAGATACATGTATCTCGCTGATTCAGATTTATGTATCCTAAGCACGTAATATGGTAGAAGAAGTAATATTTGAAATTATCGAGAATCTTAGTAATTAGGACCTAAACTAGTGAGATTTATGTAGTTTGCCCAAATTTTATTGCATTCCATTAAAAGTATTATTTTTTCTGTTTTAAATTATTAATTTGCAATACTCTTTGTTTTTAATCCTTTTTTTAAAATTCTCTTTCTAAATATCAAGTGGCTTGAATTTTATCGGTTTTTACTTTTTGGTTACTTAGTATTTTTTTTTAAAAAATAGTTTATTTGAAATTTTATTTATTTTTTAATTTTTGGTCAAGTGTCATTGTTTTTATTTTCTTAACTATATTTTTAAGAACCTTAATTTAAAACTGCCAGGGGGCTTAATATTAGGTTTTCACTTGGAAACTTTTCATACTTCTGCCTTGCTTTAATATCGACATAAATTGTTATTATTTCAATAATTTGCAATATTTGAGAAAAGGAACAAAATTATCTTATATCTTTGAGGTAAGAATCAAAGTAATCCTTGTCTTTTAACATGGAGCATTAATAGTCCTCCATGTTTCAAGAATTAGTATACTTTTAGTACCCTTCCAAATAACCGTCTAATATTTTAATTGAGTTCCTTTTACACGTGAGAAACAGTGTCTATATTTCCACCATTGCAAAGCAAATCTTGCCCTTCTTCTCCCTCAATTAGTATCCATCTATTCCTATTTTAATGGAATAAAAAATAAAGAGACTGATAATTAGAGAAGAAAAGTTCATTTAGTTGCATCTTGTTGGTTTTGAAGAATATTTCTTTTTTTTTTATTTTTTTGTTTATCTCCCTTCAATGGAAGTCTTGGACAAAAGTAAACTTCTCTGTTTCTATGACTGTAAAACATTTTTCATCATCATCGAGCCTTCTTCGATGTCCTCTGCGATAGATTATTTAACGTTGAGAAGAAAAGACTATGAAATTTTGAGATTACGGTTATAATCATGTGTGCTCTCATTGTTTATAACATACTAATAACTAGAAATTTCAATTAAACTTAATTGGGAGGGTACTACACATGTTGGTGTCATTGTTCATGTGCAAATACGTTTCTTGCACATAAAGTGCTCGATCAATTGTCCCAATGATTATTTGGCACCATAGTTCATTTTGCTTGCCCCAACTATGATACATATATGTAGAATATTAATGAGCTCGAAGAAAATTGGAGGTACGCGAAAATCTAGAGAAGACTAAAAGTCTAAGAGAAAAAAAATGGAGCGAATTCAAGTTCCAAACTTGCAGAAGTTTATCAAATGCAAGTTTAGACCGAGAATTTGAAAATTTTCCTTTTGAAACACATTCACGTGTTGTTGTCGTAGTATAGAAAAATGTATCTTTTTTGTGATGTAATGAATTTTGGTATGGATGAAGGTGTAATATATGTTTGTTTTCAATTTATTATGAAGTTGGTGCAAGTTTTAGTATTGTTTTCATGGAATTTTGGTGCTGTTTCAGTGGTTTTCCGTTCTTGTACTGTAGTTTTAGTGCTTTTCTACTTGTGTAATGGGTGCAATTCTAATGTCATTTAACAACGATTCTGCTGGTGCAATTTTGATGTTGTTTTTTTAATTTTCTGAAGCAACTTTAGTGTTGTTTTGATGTGTTTCTGATGTTGCTTTCATGTACTTTTGCTATTATCCTAGTGTTGTTGTGGTGCAAATCTGATATAATGTTATTTTTTTATCCAAATGAATATGACACTTTCTTTAGTTCTAGTTATATCATAATGAAAAAATATATATTTCATCTTCAAATTATATTGCTCAACGCGTAATACTTCATCTAAGTATATTTACACCATCGACGTGTACAATATAAAAATTTTGAAACTGAAAATAAATATACATTACATGTTCATTCATACCAATCATTACATCACAAATGAAAAGATACATTTTCATTTACCACAACAATAACATGTGATTGAATTTTCAAAGTACATTTTTCAATTTCTTAATCTAAACTTATATTTGATAAACTTTCGCAAGATAGAACCTTGAATTCGCCCCAATCTTTTTCTCTTCAATTTCTAATTTCCTCTAAATTCTCGCGTTCCTCAAATTTTGTTTGAGCTCACTAAACTTTAGCATGTGTGTTCATAATTGGGGCAAGCAGACACTAAGACTATTGATCGGCAGATGAACAACGGCACAAAAATGTGTAGTACCCTCCAATTAAATTTAATTTGGAATTCTAGTTATTAGTATGTTATCAACAACGAGAGCACACCCAATGATCACCATAATCTCATAATTTATAGTTTTTTCTCTTTGAATTTAAATAATCTATTGCAGAGTACATTGAAGAAGGCTCGATGACAGTAAAAACCATTTTACATTTATAGAAATAGAGAATTTTACTTGCCGAAGACTTCCATTGAAGGAAGATAAACGAAATATAAAAACGAAGAAAAGCTATTCTTAAAAAACAACGAGATGCAACTCTCTTTATTTTGATTTCGTTTATCAAATAGAAAAATCAGAGTTATGGAATTAAGAATAGATGGATGTTGTTTGAGGGAGAAGAATGATAAGATTTGTTTAGTAATGGTTGAAACATATAGTCTTTCTCACGTGAAAAAAAAAAGGCTCCGTAAAATATTAGGCAGTTATTTGGAAGGGTATTAAAAGTGAATCAATTTTTGAAATATGGGGACTATTCCATGTTAAAAAACAAGAATGACTTAGATTCTTACTTTAAAGATAAAAGGACAATTTTGATTCTTTTCTCACAATATTTATTATTGATATGACACACCGGTACAAACTAGTGGGGCAAATTTTAACCAAGCAAAAACTACTAAAAGTCTAGGAGTATGCCAAATTTTGTGAGCTGCTAAAGCTTGGGTCTTTGAATTAAAGTTGACATTAATGTGTCAAAATAAAGGGGCAGTGACATAAGTATTAATTATTGAGTGTAGGTGACAATTATGTGATTAATGATTAAGGATTGTGAAGCTGCCCTCAAGTTTATAAGTTGGCAGTTTGATCCATTGAATTAAATGAGGGGTAAAAGGGTAAATGACTAAAATCTAATTTAACCAATTTTGGTGGGAACCAAAATTGGAGGAAAGCCAGCAGCTGTACCAATAGGGGGCCGTATTTCTCTTCTTATTCTTTTTCTGCTATGTTCTTGCTCTCTTCTTGCTTGGTTACTTGCCTTTCTTCTTCCCGTTCTCTTCATCTTCTTCTTCTTATTTTCGTACATTGTTGGTCTTGGTTGCTGGTCCTTCTTGAGCTCTTTTTATCTTCTTGAATCAGATTTAGCTAATCTAATCAGTGGACCAGATTTCGTTCTGTATCAATTGGAATTACTTCATAAGTGATTGGGTTCACACACCATTGTTTTGGTAAGTAAAACTAACAGTTCTTTGAAATCATTCATCATCATCTGGATAGCCGCAATTTTTTCAAAAATTTGCATTCGCGTTTCCAACAAATGACTATATATGTTACAACATATGACTTATACATTTTGTCACAACATGTGATTTATGTTTCGCAACAGAATAGTTATATGTACCAACATATGACTTATATTTTCCAACAGGATAGCCATATGTTGCTACATATAACTTACACATGTTGCCACATGTGATTTATTTGTCACAACATATCAGTTATATGTAGCAACATATGACTTACATATCGCCACATAATAGTCATATGTTGCAACATATGACTTACACATTTCTTCATTAGTACTAATTAGTTTTTAATTAAATTCTTCAGGTACAATAAATGGAGGGATTATTTGTAGGGATTGATTGTCGTGGTGAATGGATCAAGAAGAAAAATCAATACATTTGGCGTTGGAAGGATGGTAAGAAACGGGGAGGGTCGGTAGGGATGACTATCGAAAGAAATATTTTGTATGATGATTTTGTGAATTTAATCATGGAAAAATGTGGATACAATTGTCAACTGAAAGATCTTGTCATGAGTTACATTCCCCATTTTATTCATAATGAGAAGGTCTCACCTTTAAAATAACTGATCAGCCTAGTTTGGTTGTTTATTTGGGAGAAGCAGAGAGACCACCCATATTAAGAGTCTACATGGATGAAAATCCTATCGAGGAGGATCATAATCTAGAAGAAGACCAACAAGATATGTTAAATGATGAATTTGATGATGTGGACATGAATAATCACGATGTTGAAATTAGGAAAGATGACGTGCTGGACTTTGAGAGCCACAATCCTGCTATACCTATTGTTGGCAGCAACATTCCATGTTCTTCTCAATCATCACGTGTGAATAATGTTCGAGATGATGAAACTGATTTTTGTAAGGGAATGACATTTAAGAAGAAGGAAGAACTGGCAAATTCATTGAAAATTTCTTGCTTGAAAAAAGATTTTAGACTAAAAAAGGTGATCAATTCTCGTAATATGTTTTTTTAAAAATATTCATATCCGGAGTGCAATTGGTGGCTGAGGGCTGTGAAATTTACAAGTAGCGACAGGTTTGTCATTAGAATCTATGAAAAGTACCATACGTGTGGTTCAGAGCATCTTACAAGCCATAATCCCCATGCTACGTCAAAAGTCATAGGTAAGTACTTTGAAAATAGGTTTCCCAATGGTAAAGGCCCAACCACAAGAGACATGTCAAATCAACTCTGCACAGAATTGGGTTGTAAGGTAAGATATTGGAAGATTTATAAGGGCATGGAGTATGCTAAGTCTAATGTTAGGGGACCACATGAGCACGGATATGCAGTGCTTAATGCATACCATTATATGATTGAAGTTGCAAATCCAGGAAGCAAGACGACATTGTTGCTCGATGAAAATAGAAGGTTCAAGTACTTCTTTGTATCATATGCCGCTTGGATAACTGGTTTTCAAGAAATGAGAAAAGTAATAGCTGTTAATGGGACATTCCTGAGGAGCAAGTATGAAGGAGTTATGTAATCGGCGGTGGCATAAGATGCTGAGAATCATATATTTCCAGTGGCTTTCTGTGTTGTGGATACGGAATGCGATGCCTCATATGAATATTTTTTTCAAAATATGAGAAGCTTTGTAGATGATATTGATGAGTTGTGCATTATTTCTGATAGGCATCCAAGTATTCGAAAGATGGTTTCAACTATCTACCCTGCATCTCATTATGGTTGTTGCATGAGACACCTTGGGAAAAATATTCGAAATAACTTTCACAATTCAAAGGTAGTGACCCATTTTTATAAAGCAGCAAAAACGTACGATAGATGTGAGTTCAATGACAATTTCAATCAAATAAGATATTTGGTACCAAAGGCGGCTGAAACTCTTGAACGTATTGGATTCCACACATGGAGCAGGATTGCCCGGGAAATAGGTACATTATTGTCTATACCATGTCGTTTGATTTTATTGTAATTTTTTGTGTTTTGATTGATTTTTATTTTTTATTGTGTAGATATAACATTATGATTTCAAACATCACGGAGTCGGTGAATTCTATGTTTGATGTTGAAAGAGAATTTCCTATTGTCGCTCTATTTGATGAAATAAATAGGAGATTTGCACTTTTATTTCATCAGAGGCGTATGGAGCTGGTGAACTCTGCAAATAGATTTGTTCCTTCAATTGAAAAAGACATATCAAAGTATGTCAACGCGGGCAACAATTTGTTGGCTCATCAAATCGCTAACTACAAGTTCAGTGTCATTGGTCATGGTGATGTTGCTACGGTGGATCTACAAAGAAGAACTTGTACTTGTAGAATTTTAGACTTGGACAAAATACCTTATCCACATGCCATGGCAGCGCTTCGAGCCCATTATGGTGCCGATTTTGGAAATCAGATTTATGAGTACTCCTCTCCATATTATTCAGTGGAAAAATACATAATGGCATATTGTGAGGAAATTCACCCGGTGCCACCTGAAGATTCTTGGATTGTCCCTTTGGATGTCATAGAGAGAGAAATACCTCCTCTATATGTTGATCAAAGCAAACCTGGAAGAAGGAGATATAAGAGACGGCGTGGAGTTGGTGAATCATTTCCAACAAGAAAAAATAAGTGTTCCGTATGTAGGGACTTTGGCCACAAAAGAACTACATGCCCAAATCGAAATGCTCCATAAGTGTTGTTGAATTTTAATGAATGTTCTTTTTTATTTGAGGATGATGTTCCCTATCTTCTTATCTTAATTTGAATAAACTTATGTTATGTTATTTATATAAAATGTGTGATTTATTTAATCATGTGTTGCTACTTACAATAGAATATTGCATATGTTCCAACATATGTCAATTATATGTTACATGTACTACAGAATAACGCATTTGTTCCAACATATATTAATTATGTGTTAGATCTTACAACATAATATTGCAGATGCTACAACATATGTCAATTATGTGTTACAAGTACCACAGAAAACGCATATGTTCCAATATATTTCTAATAACTAATTACGTGTAAGGTGTGTGAACCATCAATCAATAATTACTGTCATTGGAACAACTTTCAAGAAAAAAATTAATTACAACTCTTCATATTTTACCCTTTTTTCCAAAAAAAATTAGTACTTTCATTTGAAAAGTCAAAAGGTGTGTCTCTTCTCTTCTGTTCGTTTTCAGAAGTTGCAACTTTTCACACATTTCATTTTCCTGGCATTATATAAGAAATCTTGAAAGAATAAGAAATCTTCGAAAATGACTATGAGTAAAGAAAATTACATTGAATCCCTTTCGAGGGAACTACTAATTGATATCGTTGAAAGGATTGGTTCCTACTCCCTCAAAGATTTAATGAGTGTTAAATTAAGGTATGCATGTATTAAACAATTTTTGCTCTTTAATTTGATTTCCTAACCATTTGATTTTATTTCTCAGTTCCAGGGTCCTCAATGAAGTCGCTAATGAACCTTCTATATATCAAAAGGTAACATTGGTCAGCATTCCTTATCGTAGATGGTTGATAGTTCAAGAAGCCATTTCTTTCCTGGAAATGTGCAGAGCATCGGGGAATTTAGAAGCCTTATACGGAAAAGCCGTGGTAATTTTTTATGTTTTTCGTATGTATTCACGTTTTTATCAATGTATTTTGCCTTTTAAATGTGTTATTTCTTTCGTAGTTTGATTTTTTCAACCGTAACGATCCAACTGCATTGGGAATGATTAATCAAGCAGCAGACGGTGGACACATTGGTGCATCCTATGTGCTTGCCATAATTTCAATCTTCAATGGCGGAGAATCCATGAGACAAGGTTTAATGTTCATTGCCAACATGAAAAAAACGGAGCCACTAAAAGTCAGAAGATGTCGACATAATTTACAAAATATTTTAGGTGGAATGTGGGTGCCAGAACCTCATTTGTTGGGGGAAGACCCATTTGTTGCACTGTTCATCAATTTGAGCAAATCAGACGCATGAATGGTTGGCCCATGGGAAGCGACACTGAAGATGATATTCGTTGTGATTTATGTAGTTGTGATTTAGAAGTAGATTATGTAATTAAATTTCTTCCTTATACCACTGTGTGGTATTAATTAATTTGTCATCTGTGGCAACATATGTACATAACTTGCAAACCAAATTCATGGTGAAAAAGGTTGCCTTTTTGTGTTTTGTACTTATTTTTAAATTTGTTCTTTATAAAATGTTTAATCCAAAAATATTTGTTTTTCTTCATAGTATTCTCATTTTGACCATCCTTGAAATGTCATCTGTGGCAACATATGTACATTCTGTAGTATAAAATGTTGTATTTAATTGTTTAAACTTCAACAAATATGTCATATGTGGCAACATGTTTATATCCTAAAACGTGCTTTTTGGGGAAAATTCAATTGAATTACGGTCTAATATAACAACCTCCTTCATTAATTACAATTCTTCATATTTTACCCTTTTTTCAAAAAAAATTAAGTACTTGCATTTGAAAAGTCAGAAGTGTCTCTTCGTCTTTAGAAGTTGCGACTTTTCACATTCATTACATTGGGATTATATTATATAAGAAGAACACAATAATAGAAGGTCCTTTCATTTAATTTTCTCCAAGATAGGAAGGAAGAATAAGAAATCTTCAAAAATGACTATGAGTAAAAAAAACTACATTGAATCCCTTCCGAAGGAACTACTAATTGATATCGTTGAAAGGATTGCTTCCTACTCCCTCAAATATTTAATAAGGGTTAAATTAAGGTATGTATGTATTAAACAATTTTCGCTCTTTAATTTGATTTCCTAACCATTTGATTTGATTTCTCAGTTCCATAGTCCTCAATGAAGTCGCTAATGAACCTTATGTATATCAGAAGGTAATATTGCTCAGCATTCCTGTATCTATATGGCCGTGTTCAGTTTTTCGAAGATGCACTTCTTTCTTGGAAATGTGCAGAGCATCAGGGAATTTAGAAGCCTTATACAGAAAAGGCGTGGTAATTTTTAATATTTTTCAAATGTATTCACGTTTTTATCAATGTATTTGCATTTTAAATGTGTTATTTTTTTGTAGTAGATTTTTTCAAACGTAGCGATTCAAATGGATTGGGAATTCTTAGTCAAGCAGCAGACGGTGGCCACATTGGTGCATTTTATGTGCTTGTCATAATTTCAATCTTCAATGGCGGTGAATCCATGAGAGAAGACATAATGTTCATTGCCAACATGACTTCACTAAAACTCAGAAGATGTCGAGAGAAGTTGCTATATACTTTATATGGATGGGTGCCAGAACCTCGTTTGTTGGGAGAAAGATCAATTTGTTGTACTGTTCAAAACCTCCACTTTCGTTGTGAATTATGTAGGTGTAATTTAGAAATAGATGAAGTAGTTAAATTTCTCTATTAATTAAACTTTCATGTGTGGCAACATATGTACGTTCTATTTTTGAATTTGTTCTTTATAAAATGTTTAATCTAAAAAAAATTGACATTTTCCCATTCCTAAATCGTTCAATTTATCGATTAACCGATCCTCGAAGTGTCATATGTGGCAACATATGCATGTTCTGTTTGATATATCGCAACAGACATGTAATATGTGGCAACATGTGTTATCGTAAAAGGGTCTTTAGGGGTTAATTCAATTAAATTGTCACCTAATTCAACATGTAACACTAATATATAGTCCTACAACATATCTAAGTACAAAATTATGATCTAATACAACAACCTTCATTCAATTCTATCAATTATTTTTACAAAGACTATCATCTCACTAGTTCATCATACAGTGACCAAGTAACTCCATATGATAGTTATATATCACCCTTGTAAATCATTGTTCCAAGTGTTATAACATATTTTTATTGCTTAATTATGGTTCAAAGTTCTAAAATTTGACATTTTCCCATTCCTAAATCGCTCAATTTATCGATTAACCAATCCTTGAAGTGTCATATGTGGCAACATATGCATATTTTGTTTGATAAATCGCAACAGACATGTAATATGTGGCAGCATATGTATATCATGAAATGGTCTTTTTAGGGTTAATTTAGCATGTAATGTAACGGATCATTCTAGAAAACTCCGCTAACACACACTCCACTCACTCTCACTCATTATAAAAGAGTTAATTAGGGTTCCTTTTATTCTTTCTCCTCTCCTCCTCTCCTTCTCTCCTCCTCTCATCTCACTCAAATTTCCCTGAGAAGATGTTACCACCTTGGACAAATTTAAGTCTCTGCATGCTCTTGTTGTGGGTGATCAACGTAATTATTTTGTTCTCAGTTAATATGATGTCTTCTTCATGTGTGTTCTCAGTGCATAGGTGATGTTTGTTGTTTGTTTTTGTCGGATCTTTGTCTAATGGGGGGTAGCTTCATCATTTGGTAAGTCTTCTTACTTTATATATAACATCATGTCTATTGTAACGGCGTGTATGGGATAGTTAACTATGGTTGTTTGTTTTTCTGTAGGTGGTCTTGTGACAGAGTGCATGGGTAGCTCTGATCTACCACCCTTCAAGAAAGAATGGTGATGCCCCTCCAGATTTAATCGCTCAATGTTGACTCATGATCCTCCAGTCAAGTCCTTTTTTGCTTGTTGAAGTAGAAGTATAGGGCTAGAGCGTTTTAGATGTAAATTTTGTTGTTTTTGTTGGTGTTAATGCCTTGTAAATATGGATATGTAGCCTAGCCTAGCCTTACATGTCACTATATCAACTATCAATGGGCTAGAGCGTTTCAGATGTAAATTTTGTTATTTTTGTTGGCGTTAATGCGTTGTAAATATGGATATGTAATCTAGCCTAGTCTTGCATGTCACTAGTTCAACTAACAACTATCAATGACATGTTTATGTTTATGTTTAATGTTTCCCAAGTTTATGTGCTTGAACTCCTCTCTATTGATGGTGATACTACTTGCATGTACACATAATTGACATATGTTGCAACAACTTAAAAAACGTAAGTACTTTATAAAAGTCATAAGCAAGCACAACATGTCCTTGTCCCTTCGGGGACATCCGATTAAAAATAGGCAAGCCCAACCTCTAAAACTGGCCCAATCGACCCATTATTTCATTTCTAGAAGGGATAAATATATAAATTAGGGTTTTCATTTTCATTTCAAAAATAGGATTTTCATTTTCTTCCTTGTCACTTCACTTCGGTTCCTCTTCGCACTTTCTCTCTCTCCTCTCTCTTTCTTCGCATGGATCTCGGATCTCTGGAGTGCATGGGATATAATGATGTTTTTAATTTCATTAGTCTTTTTTGTTCTTTGTTTTTTAACACGCAACTAATTTGATTGGTCTTTGGTTAAACCAAATCGCAGCACTGTCATGTATTGTCAAATCAAGAAAATCATTAATTTTGAAATATAGACTAGGTTGGGTAAGAATTTCTGAGTTCTTTAAATATAGATTAGTACTCTAGATCTAGATCTAATGAATGAGTTTTGTTTGTTTTTGTTACTTTTGATATAATGTCAAATGCAATATTGAATCGAATTTGTAATGATGAAAATGATCCCATGTTGGGTGTGAAAATCTGTTACAAACATAGAGACTTACTTTCAATGCAAACTTCATGGTCGAAGGATAATCCAGGTCGAAGATTTTGGTCTTTTCCATGGTATCATGTATGTACATTTCTACATCTTAGTCCCCCTGGAGACTTCCAACTTCTTTAGATGGAGGGATCGTGAAGATGTTGATATTCGATCCAAGTTCGTTATTCTGAGATTGGCGAACAGAATTAAGGAGTTGGAAATTGATGATGAAAATCATATTAAAAGAAGTAACAAATGTGTGATGAAGGAGAAGAAGAAGACCAAATGTTGTAACAACTGGAAGCTAATCTTCGTGTTGTTTGTTGTGGTTTTTTTTCTCTATTTTTAAGCATTACCAACAAGAACACTATGGAGGATGGAAAATTCATATGTAGTTGTGTATAACCATTAAAATTATCATAGTTGTGAAAATAAAATAAATAAACGTAGTTTTGCACTCCTGTTCCAATATTTTTACTTGTTCTTAACATAACATATGAGTCAAATGTTGCTACATATGAGACATATGTTGCTACAGATATCTCAAATATTGCGACATATCACCCTTATGTAGCAACGTTTGATCATTTGAGGCATATGTTGCTACAGATGACCCATATGTTGCTACATATGAGACATATGTTGCTATAGAGGACCCATATGTTGCTACAAATGAGACATATGTAACAACATTTGATCAAGTACTTGCTCTCAATATAATATCACATACTATGTACTTGCTCTCAATATAAGATAAAATAACATAAGTGATAAAATAAAACATTGTCCTTAATTACAAACACATTATCAAGGCTCCAAGCTCCTAGATACTATCCCAGCAGCCCAAACCCATTGCATTCGACGAACTGCATTGTCATACAACAGGGTTTTGGGAGGTTGAATTGTTGTCCTGGTAATCAATTGCTTAATAAATGCAAGCGAATATGACGCGCACGCAGCTTTGCTATCATTTGTTACCATAGGTTCCAATCAACCTTTAAATTCCCATGGTTCATTGAGGAACTTATCTGGTAAATGCTTCATTATTCCACTTTGCTTCAACAATTTTGGCAGCAACTCAAAGACAGGTTGTATGAATGTCAAAAACTTGGCATGTTCCATACCCATCAGCAGGCAGTCATAAACACTCATACGACCCTCATGCAAGAGGATCTCAAGAGTCACAAAATGAGTTTTGTTAATGTTCATGACTGCCAAAACCCTGTTTGCACCAATCCAATCCATGCCTTCAGGATACGGTCTAATGCCCCTGACATAGTTAATCATATCTTCATCCCATTCAAACTCATTAATTAACTGCGTAAAGATTCGGCCACCAACTGTTGTTGCCTCCTTGCTCATTTCGTCATAACTAAGTTTGAAGTTGGAATAGAAGTTAAGATCCAAGATTCTATCTGTGGAATCATAGTACTCAGGGTATCTCACATGCCTCTCCCGTATGAGACAAAGGATTTCATCAACATACTGAAATAAAAAATACTATTAAAGAGTAAAGAAGAGTAATCATTGAAAAGATAAAACAAATGAACATTATAAATTGAAGGTACTAGAAGACAAACATTACCCGGTCTTCCCACCAAATGTCCATGTTTGTCATGATCCTGAAATCTTCTCCACGAAAACAATGCATGTCATATTCAGCACACAGATCCTTTGCTCTCGCCAGGTCAACCAGTTTGTTCTTTTCAGCTATAGTCACACGCTTATAAACATTCACATGCTTAAATTCCAACACTTCCTCTCTTAGGCCATTGGCAATTCTCCAAAGATCTTCTTCTTAAAATTTTGTATTGCCTTGATAAATGATTTTTTTCCTTCTCTTGGCTTATGGAGTATATGGATGTCGAATATTCTTTGATGAAATGACCTTGACCCCCCCTCTTGTTTTTAAATTCATTGACAGCCTGACTCAATGTTTGAAGATACATGATAGAATCTTCATCTTGTTTCTTACACTTCTCAGAGAGAAAGCCAGAGCATCTTCTACAAGAGGTAGCCCCTTGGTCTTGTCCATCACCAGCACCAACATCAATACCATGACCATCACCCCATCAAAAACAACTACTTCATTAATAACTCTGTCTCTTTTGATGGTTCTTGCTCTAGCCAATTCCATTTTAACTCTATCCACAATAGGATCAAATAAGGTTTCAACCAACCCCAGAGTAATTAGATATGACATTTGCAATTTCTTTTCTGTTGGGATAAGTCATGGATGCACAACCTTAAATTATAAACATAAGTCATCCGTAGGAATATTTGGGTCAGATGTTGCCACATATGTGTCATATGTCGCTACAAATGGGTGATATGTTGACACATATGGGCATCTGTAGCAACATTTGTGTCACATATTGCAACAGAGGGATCATCTGTAGCAACATATGAGTCATCTGTAGCAACTTGCATCATATGTTGCGATAGATGGATCATATGTAGCAACATATGAGTCATCTGTAGCAACATTTGGGTCACATGCTGCTACATATATGGGTGTAATATAATAATAACTTACTACATCATGAGGAGGGTTATAAAGATCTAGAATAGTTTTGGCAGTTTTTGTTTTTGATCTCAACCATCTCAATATCCTTGGAGATGAGATCTCTTCTTTTGCATTTACTTGATGGGTCAAATGAGGAATGACTTCAAATGCCCAAGCCTATAAAAAAGGAAAACATGTCACAAATCAAATGTTGAATTATTCAATATAATATAAAAAGATTAAGAACATTTTGCCTATGGAAAGCCAAATACATTATTGGTCTTTGGTCCTAAAGGTTTCAACAAGTATTTGACTGTTAATTCAAAGCTCTCATGACCCCAAGGATAGTTGTTGAAAGCCTCAATATCCTGAGATAAATTCACCCATTTAAGGGATATGTTGTTGTTGAGATATTTGGCCAAAAGTGCATTATGTACAAACCAAAGTAAGCACAATGACTCTTTGTGCTTCCTTGGTGTATCCTCGACATTCAACAAATATATTAAATCGGTATTTTTGAAGCTTGTGCCAACAAGGAACATCAAGTCCTGCTCCTCAGTTGACTGTCTTGTTTTTTCTTTTCCTCCTTTCTTTCGTCTCCGTGATTCTTTTTTGACTATGAATTCAGGGACTGGCTCAGAAGGAGGATGTCATTTTAACCCTGAAACTATGGCAAACTCTCTTCTGCCAAAGAAGAGTGGCATGCCACAATAATTAATCAAAACCTCATCATTCTTTTTAGGATTCTGAAAAATGAACCTTCTTTTCAGAAGTTCATAGACCACGGTCATTTGAAAACGTGAATTATTATTCTCTGGCAAATCAAGAAAATGACCAAAACAACTATTCCGAAAAAAATCTTCCAAACCATTCTGCTTGAGGGTGATCCTGAAGGTGTCGAAAGGTTTTCCCATTGCTAACCTCATAATGTTATGACCAATAGCATTAGGCTGCAAATGCACAAGAAAAGTGTGTGCATTGATAGTTTTGATCCCATCACCCTCAACTTCATTTTTTTCATGTTCTTTTTCCTCAACTTCCTTTTGTTTTCCTTTGTCTTCATCAACTTCATTTATTTGTTCTTCTTCTTCCTCAACTTCTTTTTTATTTCCCTCTTCTTCCTCAACTTCTTTTGCTCTTTCTCCATCATCATCTACTTCATTTTTTTCTTTTTTCTCTTTCTTCATATTCTTTTTGAGAAAATTCTGCTTCTACTTGAGAAGAAGAAACTGCTTCAGATGCTAGTTCTTCTAAAAGAGTGGTAGTCGAATTTTCATTCTTCTTCCTACAAGTTCTAGTCCTAGGCCTCTTCTGGATCTTTGTATCAGTTGTATCTTTTTTTAATACAATTTTTCTTTTGACAAGAGCCATTATATTTGTATCTACAACCACAAAAATCAAATATTTCTTAACAAAAATAACAACAACCAAACATAACAACACAAACAACAAATACGATTCAATACCACACATGAACCAACCAACAAACCACAAAACCCTCCCTAAACCCTAACCAACGAACTACAAATTAAGGTTTTTGAAACCAGATAATATTTCAAAAGGAATAACTATCCAACAATCCTACAAAGAAATAAGTGATAAAACCACTAAAAATGTCCTGATTTAATACCAGTAAGTATTTCTCAAAATCCTATTTAAATTTTACCTGACAACATATTACCGATAAACTATAAATGATGAGGGCAACGACGTCTTGTTGTAGAAGAGGATCTCAATAGATTACCACTGATGTTGTAAAAACTATCGCAACAACAACCTTGATCTATGAAGGAATAATGGAACGAGAGAAAGGAAGGAAAGATGAGACAAGAAAACGGAAATTAGTAAAAATAAATTAAATTTGGAATATGAAATGACTTTTTATATAGGAGAGGAGAGAGGGAAAAATGAAGGGACGATTATTTTAAACCTTTTTAATTATTTTTTTTAATTTTGACATTTCAAAGTGTGACATATGTTGCCACATATACCTTTTCTGTTGGGGCACATACAGATAATTCTGTAGTATTTTTAACAACATAGGTTATATATGTTGCCACAGACACCACATTTCTTCCTTTCAATCATAATTGACATTTGTTCCAACAAAATAAAAATAATATTAATAATCATTAATATTAATTTTATCAGCAAAAATGAATAATTGATGATAATATAATATTGCCACATATCTCCTTTCTATGACATATATTATCACATATCTTCTTTCTGTGACATATGTTGCCACATGTATCCTTTCTGTTAGGGAACATGAGATAATTATGTGGTATTTTTTACAACAGAGGTTATATATGTTGTCATAGACACCACATTTCTTCCTTTCCATCATAATTGACAATTGTTCCAACAAAATAAAAATAATAATAATACTCATTAATATTAATATTATCAGCAAAAATTAACACTTCACCAATTGTTTTATACAACTTATCAACAAAAAGGTAATTCACAATGGTATACATAACCATCAATCTAATCAATGGTGGTAACCACAACATTTTCATCTATGAACTTTGCTTTTTTAGGTCTAGGCCTCTATGGGTCTTTATTGTTACTAACATAGCCACTTCGAGTCTTTAAAATCCCATAATTACATAGGAGTGAAACATATCTCAAGCGAAGGGATTGAGAAATAATTCCATCAGATGGTATTTGTACATCACTCAAAAACTCAGTGTATGCAGCAACAAAAACTCCACAATCACTGCTTGGTATATCATCAATTAGTAAATATAATAAACCTAATGTTAACATCACATTTCGATAGTGGTTAGACTAAAAAAATAATGTGATACTACTTACAAACTATTGCTTGCTTGTTGGGCAATACCAGTAACATGTATGACTTCGAATGAGTGAGATTTGTTCTTGCCCTGGTAAGACTCAAGAACTAACCAGTTGGTTCGATTTTTTTGTTCATAAAATCCGCTGGAGTCAAGGTACTTTGGCAACTTTGTAGACAACTTTTGAATCTCAGCGCACAATTTTCTGTTAGTCCTAGATGAGGACATCGAATCATACATCTTTATGTGTCGTTCCTTCAATACAACGACTGCCAACACCCAATGAAAATTCCCATTACAATTTACAGGTACATAAACCTCATTTGTGAGGTGCCAAGGCAGTCCACAGGTATACCAAACCCTTTGATAATGCCAACGATTTTATTCTCATATTTAGGAACAACACTGGCATTGTCAATGTATGTTTTGAAAAAACAATTAGTAGTGGTATATCGATATTTAGAATGACTCTGTTGCTTTGACTTCTTCCGCAAATAGTATAAAATGACATCCATGTACTGCACAAATGCATCAACAAGTGTTTTTCTGTATCAGTTTATTTGTATGTATTCATGTCTTAATCAAAAGATAAAAGTGGGCATGAATTTACCTCATCAGTCTAGCACTTATTGGGTTGAGACATTACGTAGAACCAGACCTTCTTCTTTGAAAATGCAAATACAAAATCAAGTTATTTGAACTCAAGATCCGAGCAATTGGCTAAGTAGTGATCGTCCTTGTCTCTTCTGCAATTTTGTAATTATTATAAATAAATATTTAGTGGACAACAAGAAAAAATACTAATAAGAGTTGAACAACTTTACTTTTTTGCATGATGCTTGTAAAGACCCTCGTTTATCCATTGCGAGAAGGATGACATTAGTTCAGTTGGACCCTCGCCGTCAATGTTAAAAACCTTCAAATGGAAATTGTTGCTTCACATCACAACTGACGACTTTGACTTTCTACTCTTTCTTTTTCTTTTTCTCTTTCGCTTTCTTTTTCACTTTCTCCTTCTCCTTCTCTTGCTCTTTCTCCTTCTCCTTCTCCTGCTCCTCCTTCTCCTTCTCCTTCTCCTTCTCCTTCTCCTTCTCCTTCTCCTTACCTTTTGGGTTTGAGTGTGATACTGGAGCAGTAATCACTGATTTCTTTCTTTCACTAATTATAGATAGTGATTGGAAAATAGATTTTATCAACCTCCTACACTTCAAAGGTTGTGAAATCTTCTTGGATGTATGGACATCAATATTATAAGTCATTTCCTTAAAAATATCAGTGAGTTCTTTAACACGACTAATAAAATAATCATGTTGTTGTACAATCTTTGCATAGCCAAAAATAGCATTTGATGTTAGAAGAGGAAGCAACACCAATAAAAGATTGAGTTGTTGTCATGGCTGAAGCTTCTTGTATCATTTCATCTACAAGGTAAATAAAAAAAGGTTGAGAGTTTACAATTGATTATAAAATAATAATGGGTAGTAATTTATACTTACGTTGACACAGATGGATAATATGTTGACATAGATGTACCTTCTATTGCCATAAATGAATCTTCTGTGGCCACACATAAATCTTCATGTGCTACAAATGAATCTTCTGTTACTACATATGACCATTTTGTTGCCCTAACACATAGGTGATATGTTTCAACATATGACAACTCTATTGGAATATATACCAACATATCACTAAAATGTAGCAACATATGACACATCTTTCAATAAATGAAATATTTGTTAGATAACTGAACAAGACTATATTTTTAAAATCATATGAACAAAATGGTCACAAAAAAACAACAAAAGCAACAAAAAATGATTTTTCATTGAATGTTAATAATACATATGCATTTCCTCAAAATTAAGGCTTTTTTGGGTTTGTTGATTTTAAAAAATAATAAATAATAGGTACCATTACACTATTATTCAATTTTCACATCTATAGAACGATTATTGTTCATTAACCCAAGAAAAAAACTTAGTATTGTTCAAAAATTGTAAAATCTTTCAAAAAATTGACTTACCCATTTAAGTCGAACACAATCTTCAGTTCAAAAAGAAGAGAGAGTCACAGTCGAAAATGAGGAGGAAGATAAGATAATGGGGGAGAATATTTGTTTTGATAGTTGGATTTTTGGATTCTCTAAAGAAGAAGAAGAAGAGAAGAGAGAACGTTGGGAGAAGAAGAAAGAAGATTCTATTTTCTTTTACATTTTTTAAAAAAAAGTTTGGATAGAATTATAAAAGTTGAAAAATGAAGTGTTTTTTTGTATTTTATGAAAGATTAGAAAGTTTTGAAAATGTTAATTTGGTCCCAGATTTACTTAATTACATTTTAAAGTGAATTTGACCATTTCTTGGTCAAAGTGTCACAAAAAATAAAAGGCGAAATGGTCTACTGGACCTTTGTACTTGTATCAGTTTGTATTCTGGACCCTTTACTTAACCATTTGTCAACTGAACCCTTAAACTAAATGAAACACAATTTAACAAATTCCTCTGACCATTGACCAGGCTTATATGGCATTAGAATGTCTAAGTTGGCAAAAATTTGTAACTACACGCTTCTTTAGGCGAGTGAATAACATTTTTGAGTTAAAAAATATTAAATTTATAAAAGAAATAACTTTTTAAAAAACAATTAATTAAAACATTCCTTCTTCTTCACCCACTTGTCCTTTTCAACCATTTTCATCCCATTGCCAACCATTTTTTCTTCTTCTCCACAATCTATTAACATCATTTTACCAAATCTTGGTCACATCTTAAGTCCACTGATTAACCGCGGAGGGAGAAAGGGGTGCTGGTGGTACTCGCAGAGACCACACTGAATTGTAGTGGAGTGAGAGAAACGGCGTTAGTGGTGCACGCCGGAGACCACTGCTTCGCAGTGGAGTGTGAGAGAGAGGTGACACTGGTTAGTGGAGAGGAGAACGAGGTGGGTGAGGGTGCGAGGTCATGGCGGCGAAGAGGTTTCTCGACCAGATCTATTAGTGTGGTGGCTTAGGTTGTTGGTTTTGTGGAGGTTGGAAGAGGATATGAAAATGGTGATGGTGTGCGACTGAGATGAAGACAAGTGAGAGAGAGAGTATATGTGATTTCACCGGCAAAAGTGGCGACAACGGCGGCGATGGCTTCTCCGTTAGATTTTGGCCGTGAATAGTGAAAATGGGGAGAATTAAATGTAGGCAAAAGGGTCTGGTGGACCCTTGTACTTGTATGCGTTTGTATTGTGAATCCTTCTACTTACCCATTTGTCATTTGGACCCCTGAACCCATCTAAACTCAACATTTAAATTAAACACGTTTTCTGACTTAGCGTCCTATGTGGTAAACACAACCAAGGGGCGTGTGATACACACACCTGAGAAGCGTGAAATCTGGTTAAAAAGGTCTAATAGCCACAATAGGGTTTTATAAAGTCATCTTCTTCCCTATTTGTATTTAACACCATTATTAGACAAATTTGAGCTTTTTCTTACCTCTTTTTCGATCTTCTTTCTCCAAATTTCTTTTTTTTTTTTTCATTGTTATACCCCTCTTTTATTTCTATGCATTTCCAGTTAATTCTTTGCTTCATTTTGTGGTTGATCCTATTGTAGTTTTTTACATCATCATGAAAGTTGCTTTACTTAGAATCCTATAATCTAATAGAAATCATGAAACATGTAATTGAAAGCATAACAAATAGAATCCCCAAAAAATCAATATAATCGACTAAAAAGCTAAAAATTAAACAAAGACATAAATATAAGATGAAATCTAGACTAAACAACATATAAATGCGAAAATAAGTTACAAAATTTACATAGATAAATTAAAAATCAAACAAAACCAACAAAAATACTCAAACAATTTTGTGGGAACGAAGAAAAAAATGAGAAAGAAAAAATGTGGGTATATATAGCCACACACAGATACTGATCTAGGACGACGTTGACACACTGTACACTCAAGCGGCGAACCTGTCTTCTTCGATTTGGATGAAAACAAAGACGGATTGTTGTTTTTTCTCAAATGAAAAGAGTAGAAGAGGTTGAAACAAATGTGTAAGGAAGATGAAAGAGAAATGAAATGAGATTGTGGGGGAAAATAGTGGGTTTGGTGGCAAAAGGCAAATAAAAATCAGAAATATATTAATTAAATATAATAAAAATATCAAGATGACATGAAGTGGTATATATATACACGTGTCATTTTATAATTATTTTTAAAATTACTTGTCAGGTGCTTGTGGTACACGCACAACTAAAGGGTAAGAAAAGTGTTTAAAATATTGAGTTTAGATGGGTTCAGGGGTCCAGATGACAAATGGATAAGTAGAAGGGTTCACAATACAAACTCATACAAATACAAGGGTCCACCAGACCATTTTGCCTTAAATGTATGGAGATTTACTTTAAAAAAAAATTAAAATTTTATTAGTTTACCTTTTATTAAATAATTTTAAAAAATAGTTATGAAATAATTATGACATGACACTAATATTTATGACGTGAATATGACATGTCATTTATGTAAAGGAGAGTGGGCTACACACATGATTGGAGGGACTTAAAAGTCTCATTTTAATTGAGTCTAATGGTTCAGTTGACAAATAATTAAGTAAAAGGATTCAAAATACAAACTGATACAAGTACAAGTGTCTATTAGACCATTTTGTCAAAATAAAACTCAAAATTAATTGACACCTTTCATTTAATTGGCTTCTAAAGTTTGGATTTTGGTAGATCCACCACTCCTCTCTGCTTCTTCCTTCCTTCCATTAACGCTGCAACTATCGAGATCATGGCCTCCGGCGCCGACGAATTTGTCAAAGGACATGTTCACCCTAATGGCGTTGCTGTTCTCACTCTCGATCGTCCTAAAGCTCTCAATGCCATGAACCTCGGTGAACTTTTATTTAACTTCACTTTTATTTTTTCCCATTATAATTACATTTTTTTCTTCCCTTTAACCGGTTTGGAGCTGAATCAAACACTCAAATCTTTCTATTGTTTTCCTTTGTTCCGTGTGTCTCAAAATTCACAGACCCTAGTTGAGGTGTATAAGTGAAATTCGGCTGTATTTAATTTGTATTCTCATATATAGTTTTTCCCATTAACAAGGATAGGAGTTAAAGGAAAGGAAGGAAGGAAAAATCGGAATACTAGTATAAATATGTACTTTTTTTCCCTCTAAGCTTGAGAATTTGATATACTACATCTTCATTTAAGCAGTTACATTTCTGTCTACCTCATGCTTGATTGATATGTGACACAGATATGGACATCAAGTACAAGAGTTTCCTGGATGAGTGGGAAACAGACCCAATGGTCAAGTGTGTTTTGGTTGAGAGTAGCTCCCCGCGTGCCTTTTCAGCAGGTAACCCGCAAAAGTCTTTAATTTACTGGATGTATACTGGCTAGTACTTTATTTGGTATATTTGCAGCATCTATTTCCTAAACAAGTTATGTCGGTACATCATTAGTCAATTTTGGTAGAGCCTATAAGTCGCAGTTACAATGCGTAGTTTGACAGGTTCTTGTAATATTATGAGTAACACTTCTTTTCTGATGCAGGGATGGATATTAAGGGGGTTGTTGCTGAAATTCAAAAGGACAAAAGTACACCTCTTGTGCAAAAGGTTTTTCTCACATTATCAGATTTACCCTATAAGTGTACTCAACATGTCAATTTTTCCTGCTGTGTTTGGGAATCATTGTTGATTTCTTCTGCTCTGTAGCTCAGTCTTTGTTGTTTGTAGTTTCATTGGATAAATATTGTCTTGCTGAGTTGATGCTGATGCATATTAGAAACAGTAACACTAGTGATTTTACCTGAAGGGGTTGCTCAAGCTGGTTTAGACCAAAATGTCAATCAGCTATGATTGAGGTCTTTCAGTGTCCCCGTAATGTGCACAAAATCATAACAATATGTGTTAGCAGAGGTACATACACTAGCTGTATTTTTTTTTTTAAAAAAGAAAAAAGAATCAGAATACCATTATCTGTTCTAGTTTGGTTCTTAATAAGGCGGTATAAAAAGAACCATAGCCTTTTATGCAATTCTTATGAATATTGTTAGAATCAAGTAGGGAGACATTGGGTATTGTGACTATGTAGCATTGATTTCTTCCTTGTTTAAAAAAATGCATTTACTATTTAACACCCTATAACATTGGAGAATAATCAACTGAGAACATTCTTCCATTTCTCTCGTGTTCTACTTCACACGTGGTGTAAGGGCAAGGTTAGGGGTAGACGTTGTACAGTTACAGCAACTCTCTCTCTCTCGAAAGATTGTCGCCGTGCAAATTTTTTGGCGATCAGTACTATTTCAGTTGTTCCATGTTTTTGTGAGTGCCGTGTACAAACCAACACCACCATCAGGTCCCTCACCTCCCTGGGACAAAGACCCAGCAAGTTCCACTGGAGAAGGTGTCTCACGTATTTCACGTGCCAGAGAGAAGGAAGAGACAGTGAGATCTGAGTCACAATGGGGAGTGTCTATTGGTCTATTAATAATTCAAATTCAAATAATATCGCTCGTCAGGTTCAGTTAACTTTCTCAAAAAAAAAAATATCGCTCGTCAGGTTAATGCCATTCACAATGGAGACCAATGGTGTAGGTAGATTCAAAAGCTTAGAGTTAAATAGGCTTTCGTCAATAATAACTTGCAATTCACATCATTATTCATCGTTCACCAAGAATCAATATCAAACATCTAGCCATGAGTCTCGAAGAAACTTGAACTTAATTGGCAGTAAGCTGACTTGTCTGCCACAGGACATTCATAAGTTTCTCTTTGATGGTGTACCTATTATAATGATGTGATTCATTTGAACATTCTTCATTCTTGAAGTATGTGTAGTTGGTTCTTTGTGGTTGGTTCATGGCACTGTTCTTAACTGAGTGATGTCTGTACACACAAGTTGATATTTTCTGAATGCAAAACATGTTTATTCTTCTTCAAAATATTTGTCCTTTTTAATACTTGTGGGCTTTTCTTTTAGCATGTATCCTTGGAGTTGATAGTTGCACTTAATCATGCTCAATTGGATGATTTGCTTCTTTATGTTCTTAATATATTCTCCTGGCAAAAATGTTTTTGATATATAACCCTTCGTTTACATATAATAGCACGTATACATATGTCCTATTTAAAGAGGGGAAACTCATACTCTTTCTCAGACACACATCCATTTATGAACCTCTTTAACACCATAATGAGTCTGTGACTTGCTCCACTCTTGTTCTTCTACCACTCTTAGCACCATATATCAGTTCTGCATGCCTCTGAGTGATGCCTTAATATTTAATATGTTAATATATGGGTATGTTTGAAGTGAACACTGCAACTCAGTTTGTTAGTAGGACTTTCAGAAAATTGAAATGTGTTCATTCTTTATGTACAGGTATTCGCAGCAGAGTATTCTCTGATTTGCAAAATATCCAAGTACAGAAAGCCTTACATCAGCTTCATGGATGGCATAACAATGGGCTTTGGCATTGGTTTATCAGGTCATGGTATCTATAGGCTTATCACCGAGGTAATTCCCCCCCTTGTATGAGTACTGATTGTTGCAACTATGGTCTTATTTATACTCTTTATATTGTTTCAGAGGACTGTTCTAGCTATGCCAGAAAATGGAATCGGGTTGTTTCCAGATGTTGGATTTTCTTACATAGCTGCACATAGTCCTGGCGAAGGGGCAGTTGGTATGCATTCTCTCTTTCTGCTGGGGAAGTTGCATTAATGAAAGATTAATTAAAACGGACTTGAAGTTTTAGCAACACCTATTACTATCGGAAGGCTTTGCGGTAGGCGAAAAAATGCTTGTCTATTTGGAATGTGTGAAAACTCTCCTCTTTCCATCTCCCTTCTCAGCTCATCGGTCAATGAATTTTTTGATGAAGTCCCTTTTCAGCTTAATTATGGATTGAAGAGTTTTTTATTTCTGGTGGCAAATCATTTGAATTAATAGATGTTACCGAGGTTTACGATAGAAGGTTTGTCCTTGTCGAATGCAATAGAAGATTCACGAGCAAATCAAGATTGACGAGAGCAACTTGCAATGGTTCTGTGAAGCTTTGAAAGAAGCTTCGATTGGCACTGGAACAAATGCAGAAGATGGGGTAGGAAGATACATGCGTAGACATTCAGAGTTTTTCCAAACTATTACTACTATGGGCATTATGTGAGAACAGAAACTCTACCAGGCGAAAAAAATAAATAAAAAAATATGCAGTAATAATCCCAGAAGATGAATACGGTAGGGGATAGACCAGAACTTGCAGAGAAGATTCTAAGATATCTGGGAAGGCGTCAAATCCAATATTTCAGCTGGCGACAGACCAATCCAAGTGATACATTGAAGCTGCACAGACCATTCGATTGCCGACTGTATCCAAGGAATCCTGCTCATGAAGCAGGAGTACTAAAGAGGGAGTTTGGAAGTGAACATCTTTCAAAATGTCACAATCGAAGTCCCAACTGAGAGTTGATACAAAAATGGTTCGTTAGCAGATGACAGTTGACTGTTGGTCTCAAAGTCACTCCCGTTAATCACAATCATTTCTCGTTGGATCTCCCTTCGAGACAAGAATCAGTTAGAATCAAAGAAGGAGAGTGGTTTTGGAATGGTAGAAATTGTCTGTGGTGTGGTGATCAAAATCAGAACAAAGATGGGTCAAAGCCTTTGGCATTCCTCTTCAAGCGTCATCTGTTAACAGTTTTAATACCATTGGAGATTAATGCAGTGGTAACCTTGGTATCAATGAGTATACAAAGGACTCTATTGGGCTCACTTCTGTCCTAGAATTTACTCTAGCGACCAGAGCTTCCAAATTTCAATTCTAAATGACAATCACATTAACTCAGATCAGCTGGGAGGAATGGCTCTGGCGAAATGGCAAAAGGGAGTCTGATGGAGCAGGCCCTCAATAGTCTCATCTCGTAGGAACACTTGCCCAGCTTCAATTCTAATATCGACCCACCTGTTAACCCGCTGGGTAATGCATGATCAAAGCACACAATTGGGATTTGGGGCCATATTTGAGACACAAATCATTACAGAAAGAAGGCACAAAAAGAAAGGCCCAATTGAAGGTGGGCACTTTAATAAAATAGAAATTAGTCTAGAGGGCTGTCGGTCGGTCATAAACCAGACTCAAATGCTAACATATTTAGTATATTACAACTGAATTCTGCACCAATTCAATTTGACGAGCCTCAGATTCACCAACACAGCACCTCCCCAATCTTCTCTCTGGACAAAGTTTAGGAGTTTGTCCCTCAGATGCTAATGACGAAAAAGACCCAGCAGAGGATATCCCTCTACTACCTCGTCAACCTTCGCTGCATATGGATATGGATTTGGCCCCGTTAAACACCTCAAATACTGAATTCTCCTCTCAAACTATTGGTGCAGCTTTACCATTAACATGGTATAAGGGGGCTCTAGCATGCAAATCACAGACAGGTCAACAGTAATTGAGAGGTTCAAAGTGGGCTAGGATCAGTGTTATAAAAAGCTAGGAAAAGTGCGCTTAAAGCGCGAGGCGAGGCGAAGCGCAGCCCCTGCGCTTTTATTTCCTGAAGCGAGGCGACATTGAAAAAGCACTCGCTTCTACTATAGATGCGAGAAGCGCAAGAAAAGCAAAAGCGTGAAAAAGCGCGCTTAATTTGAAAAAGCGCTAATTAGGGTTTTTTTTAAAGAAATTGTAAGTTTTTTTTTTTTTTTAATTTCTGAAATCCTTACGCGACTTCACATACCTCTATCGCGACTTCAAATTTATTTTTTGGACTGCTGTGAGGCTGCGACTGCTGCTGCTGTAAGTTCTCTTCTTCTCTTCTTCTTTGAGACTGCTCTGCGACGTTTTTTTCTATTTTTGGTTGCTGCCAGGCCACTGCTGTAAGTTCTCTTCTTCTTCTCTGCGAGGTTGCTGCGACTGATCTGCTACTGTTTTTTTTTTTTTTTGGTTGCTGCTGTGTGTTTTTCTATATTTTTATTGCTGCATTTTTTGTGATTTAATTATGTTTTTACTTTATATGTTATGACTTATGAGGATTATTGACTATCTATTTACTTCTAATCTAAGAATATATTACCTCTATTCAGTTATTTAATATATATATTTTTTTTATACTAATATCGCTTTACTTAAAAAAAGCGCACGCTTCGCTTCTCGCTTCTGTGAAGCGAGCCCTCGTCGCTTTTTTCCGCTTCTCGCTTCCCAAAACACTGGCTAGGATTACTAAGGGGAAGGCATGCAAATACATTCGGGATTAACATGAAAACCTGGGAAAGAGGGGAAAAACAAATGAAAAGACTAATTTGTGGAGTCAACCACGATCACAAGGGTGGGTTCAGATAAATGGAATCAGGGGTAGGCACTACAATTTTTTTTTTTTTTTGGAGATTACACGCTAGACAAACTGAAGATCGATGGGGAGGAAGTCAGTGACTCAAATGCTATAAAGAAGAAATCATCACTCCATATAAACAACTCTATTCTCAATCTGAAACATGGAGACACAACTTTACCATCTAGAATCAGACCATAATCACAGATGAGGAAAAATCATGATTGGAGAGGCCTTTTGAAGAGCAGGAGGTGCTTCACATTATCAGATTATGTGCAAATGACAAAGCCCCTGGTCCTGATGGTTATTCAATGGGATTTCTCAGTGCTTGCCGTTACTTTTTGAAGGTGGATATTCTCAAGACTGGCAAATTTTCACTCTCATGCTTATTTTGAGAGAAGTCTGATTAGCAGTATTTACAAGATTATCTCTAAGACTCTAGCTGAAAGAATGTAAAGGTTGATCAAGAAGATAGTAAACAAACACCAATGCCTTCATAAGGGTAGACAAATTATTGATGCTTCCCTTATTGCAAAGGAATGTGTTGATGCTAGGTAGAAGGATAAGAAATCTGGAGTCCTTTGTAAACTAGACATTGAGAAATCTTTTAATCATGTCAACTCAAAGTATTTGATCAATATTACGAGGGTCGTGGGTTTTAGGGACAAATGCCGTAAATGCATTTATTTTGCATCAATACAATGAAGTTTTCTGTTCTTTTTTTTTATTAGGTAAAAGTATTTTCATTAATAAACATGACCAAAACGGCCGTATACAAAAACTATACCAAATGATCATGCCTCTACAAAATATGATACTCTACAAACTCCACCCAATCCTCTATACAACAAGGAACTTTCCATTGACGCCTGTTGAATTGTGTGACCATTTCATCTAAAAACTTAAGCTGTTAGAAAGAACACACTTTTATAGTTAATTGTATTTTCAACATGCCCCCTCACGTGCGGCCTAATTCTTTTTGTGGGCCAAGCATGTGGAAATTCTTTTTAATTTGGGTGGCAGTGAGATTTGATCCTAGGACCTTTGCTTGCTTTGATACCATGTTGAAGTGTGTGACCATCTCATCTAAAAGCTTAAGCTTTTACAAAGAGTTATATTCCTAGCACGCTCCCTCACGTGCGGGCCTAATTCTGTTTTCATGGGCGAAGCATGTGGAAATTCTTTTTTGGTAAGTGAGATTCGATCCCAAGACCTTTGCTTGCTCTGATACCATGTTGAAGTGTGAGCATCTCATCTAAAAGCTTAATCTTGTTAGAGAGGCACACTTTTATTAGTTAATTGTATTTTCAACAACACCAAAAGACTAAGGGAGTGGAGACTACTTCTCAACTGCAAGAAACTTGACTCTACACCTTCAAAAGCTCTCCTATTTCTCTCTCCAAACTACCAACATTTACGCAATCAGAACCACATTCCAAGCCTTTCATTTTCTCCTCCTTTTCATGTTCTTCCAACTAAGCATCAAATCTTTCACAGTTCTTGGCATTACCCAAGGAGTGTTGAACTATCCAAAAACATATTCCACCATAATCTCATGGACAATCTATAATGTAGAAGAAGGTTATCCACGTCCTCGCCCGTCTCTTTGTTCCTGTAGCACCAACTAATGCAGCCATCCTTCCACTTTCTGAGATTTTTCACTAACGAAATTACTCCTCTAGTTGCTAGCGAAGTAAAAAAAAACACACCTTCCTTGTCACACTTGGAGCCCATATTGCATTACGAGGGAATTTAACCTTCTCTCTAACCAAAAGTCTCATAAAAAGATCGCACATAGAACACTCCATTACTTCCAAGGCCCCACCACCACACATCAAGATTATCCACCGGATTGACTTGCCTATGAAGTAGATCTATCAAACTTTAAAACTCACTCACTTCCCAATCTTGAAAATCCCTTCTAAATCCCAAATCCCAAAAAGTCTCTCCACCTTGTGATCTCCTAATTTGTTGAATTGTCATTCTCTTTGGCAAGATATTCTATACAAACTCTGGAATTCATCTTTTGAAATTATGTTCCCACACCGTTATTTCCCCAAAATACACTCTCCTCCCATCTCCGACCTAGAATGAGATACTTTCCACGAAATAATCCCCTACCTTCATAATATTTCTCCACAAACCACCCAAAATGCAAAACAATATCTCTAGTTTTCCAACCCTCTTCTGTAATCCCATATTTATTACCTATCAATCCCCTCCATAGAGCTTGTACCTCCACCCGAAACTTCCATATCCATTTGCCGAATAAAGCTTTATGAAAGACTACTAAATCGTTAATTTCCCCATCCTCCCCAATTTTTAGGAGATGTGACAACCTCCTACATCATCAAATGAAACTTCCTTGCCTTGTCCGCATCCCATAGGAAATCTCTTTAAATTTCCAACTGTGCAATGATTGAAGTTTGAGCCAGAAACAAGGACAAGTAGTAAGTGGGAATGCTAGAAAGTGTGCTCTTAATAAGCAATTCCTTCCCACCCTTGGACAAATATCTTTTCTGCCTTCTTGCTAATTTCTTCGTCACCCTCTAAATAGCTAGATTCCACATAGTGCCATCCTTGTTTGAAGGACCTAACAGTACTACAAGGTATGTAGTCGGAAGACCCCCAACCTTACAATTCAAAACTTGAGCAAGTAATCTAATATAATTCACCTCCCCAACAGAAAGTATCTCACACTTCCTCAAATTAATTTGAAGTCTTGACACCGCCTGAAACCAAGTGAGGATTTGGCCTAAATAATCTGGTTGGGTCTCAATTGCATCTCAAAAAACCAAGGTTTTATCCACGAACAACAAATGAGACATTGATATTATCACTTCACCCCTAACCGCCGCATTGAAACCCTTCAACTAACCCCCAACACAACTCTATCTATCAACTTGCACAGAGCTTCCATAACTAAAATGAACAACATTGGTGATAGAAAGTCCCCTATCTCAAACCCCTCGAGCCCCAAAAAAATCCTCCCCTTCTCTCAAATTCCATTTGAAGCATAATGGAATCTAAGAATTTTCAATTCAGATGATCATATGCCTTTTCAAGATCAAATTTGCACAACACATCTGGTACTCCCTAGTTTCTCCTTGAATCCCTCACTTCGTTTGCCACCAATGTTACATCCAGTATATGTCTGCCCTCCACAAAAGCATTTTGTGAAGTAGAAACAGGCTCATCCAGCACCTTCTTAAGTCTAATAAAAAGCACCTTAGAAAATATCTTATAAATACTTTCCACTAGACTAATAGGACTATAATCCTTCAGGCACATAGCTCCCTTCCGCTTAGGATGATGACAATGAACAAGGCATTCAAACTTTTTTCGAATTCACTACTATCTTGGAACTCAACAATAGAATCCACCACGTCGATTTTTATTATATTCAAGCAATGATGAAAAAAAAGCCAAAGAGAAACCATCTAAGCTCGGAGCTAGCACCCGCACAACACGCCACCGGTTTTTTCACGATTGTCCTCTCCAACCACTCGCCCTCCTCCCCTCTAATTTGACTGAACCCTAAGACCCCCATGGTAGACCTCCACTTTGCTTCCTCTTTAATTTTTTTTTTCATAATAATCTATAACTACCCCATTTACTTCCTGTTTTCCTACATGACTCACCCCATTGACCTCTACTGATTGTATAAAGTTCCTCCTTCTGTTTGCTACTGTCACCCTGTAACAGAATTTTATATTAGTATCTCCCTCTTTCAACCATAATGCTCTTGACATTTGCCTCCAACTAACCTCTAGGGCCTAAGCCAAGTCAACTAACTAACTTTTTAGCCCTTCTTTCCTCTTTCTCCCTCTTTTATAACTCCATCCCCACTTCTATCCTCTCCAACTCCTCTAATTCGTTCATAATCTCTCTCATCTTCACCTCTGCACTCCCAAACACCTTTTTATTCCACACCCTTATATCTGCTTTAAGTAATTTCAACTTTTTGGCTAGCCTAAAAGAAGGCCTCCCCTCCACTACATAACTAGTCCACCAACTAGCCACTCTATCCTGAAAATCTACCAAACTTAGCCACATTTGTCAAATCTAAAAGGAGATCTCGTTCGCCTTCCTCTACTGCCATTCAATAATATAGTTGAATGGTTCGATAACAAACGCGAAAGAGGAACCTGAATCACATTGGGTGCCATCTCCTCCCTAGAAGTAGACACAAGAAATCCGTCTAATCTTGATCTGGATGAAGAGTCTTCCGATCTAGTCCAAGTGAAAAAGGAACTTGTTAAAGACAAATCAATAAGAAGAAGGTTATTTATAAACTCCAAAAACTCCTCCATGGCCCTAGACACCGGCCTACACCCAACCCTCTCTTCCGAAAATATAATGGTATTAAAAGCCCTCCTAACACCCAAGGAATATCCCATCTCCCCATACCAACACCTAACTCCTCGCAGAAACTCTCCTTTGAACTCTTCTCCACCGGTCTATGGACACCCTCGAACCCCTACTCCATTCTGTTATACATATTTTTGAACCGCATTCCTAACATGAAAACTCCCTTATAAACCTTAACACACTCCACCTTCCTCTCATCCCAAAGAATGAGAATTCCTCCCACATTTCCATGGGCCGGGATGTAATCATATTTCACCCAACCTACCCCTTCACACTTCTAATAAAACTATTTGTCAAAATCTCCATTTTTGTTTGTTGAATACATATCACATCCGCTCCCCATTCCCTAAAGCATGCTTTAATGATGGCCCTTTGTTGGAGTCATTCATCCCCCTCACATTCTAACTAATATTTTTGCAATCCATCAAAGCACTATTATTTTCTCTCCCCTTTGGCCACTTCGCTACCCTCAATTTTTGTATACTCTTCCTTGATCCTCCTTTTGTACCACAATCTTCGCTCCCCCATTTTCCTTGCCCAAACTCCTTTCCTGTCCATCCTTACTCTCCTCTATTATCTCCTATTCAATGTCTCTCAGTAGTTCTAGCACCATTGCTTCATTCGCCTCAAACGACACTCCCAAAAATTCCAGAAATTTCTCTCCCCACTCGTAAAGTTCCTTCCATCTTCAAGGCTAGCTAACGACATCACATGAGCTCTCTGAGCTTCTGTACTGCTGCTGCCAGTTATAAAAGACCTTCTGGACAAGTATGAATGTGAAAAATCAACATCTCTCCCCATCAACAAATTGATTTTGGGACTGTTAGAAGTCCCATGAGACTTGCCCATTCTATTTCTGGAAAAAGCTTGAGCATAAGACACCATTTTCATTTTCTGGCATGAACATTAACATGTTCCAGTGCTGGCGGAGTTGCTGGAGCATCTTCAGCCTAGAAACACTCAGACCTGTATCGCCCTAAAGCGTTGAAGGCACCAGGGCCTTCGTTTGGACAATCCAAGCCCCTCTTTCCCTGAATTGACTTTTTTAGCCTTGCCAAAAGAGTAACTCTGGCCATCTGGCTTCTCTTTATCGGCAAATCCATTCATCTGCTGCTTTCCCAGCCCTGAAACAGAAGAAGAAAGTCTATTATTCGACTCACGGCTCGACTTCAAACCTCTTGACATCGTCCCCTTCAAGATTTGCTCGACCGCCAGTGTCGGAGCTTTGATTTCCCTGCTGGTTGGACCTCTCTGTGGCGTTGATCCAAACAGATCTGTGTTTTCCTGGCGGTTCAACCCCGGAGTCTTAGTGAACCAGTCCAATCTACTCTTCCAACCTATGTTGCTCGGACTCTGCCCCTGATGGGTAGTGTTGTCTTTTTCTTTGCTAGTGTTAGAAGACCAACAAGATGGTAGGGGTAGTGTTGGTATGGGGAGATGGGATATATTTTGGCTAGTGTTCCCCGTACCAACACTCTCCTTTGAAAATGTAATGGTATTAAAATCTCCCCTAACACCCAAGGAATATCCCATCTCCCCATACTAACACCTAACTCCTTGCAGAAACTCTCCTTGGAACTCTTCTCCACCGGTCCATAGACACCCTCGAAACCCAGTCCATTCTACTTAATAATATGTTCCTAACATGAAAACTCTCGTATAAACCTCCACACACTCCACCTATCTCTCATCCCAAAGAATGAGAATTCCTCCTGCATTTCCATGGGCCGGGATGTAGTCATATTTCACCCAACCTACCCCTTCACACACTTCTAATAATACTATGTTTTTCTGGCTCAACCACGTTGTTGACATCTACCCCTGAGGTCTAGCACAGGCCACGCTAGAGCCTCCTTGAATGACATGATTCCTGCTTCCCAGATTCTAGAGAGAAATAGGAGCTTCTCTCTCTAGACATCTTTAACAAGTTTTCTATTCTTATTACTGGATCATCTGAAGGATTTTTCCAATCCAAAAGGGGATTAAGGCAAGGAGACCTTTTTTTTCCTTTTCATCATAGCCATGGATGAACTTATCAGTATGTTGAAAATCTGTACAACCAATGGTGATTTGACGAGACTCCTTTTCCAACTAGGACACTACATTATAATCTTTTTCCAAGTAGGACTCTATATACTAATCCTTTTTCAAGTAGGATTCCATATACTATATGAGAAAGTAGTCACCGGAATTATGTACTGAGCTACACAAATCAAATGTGAGAAAGTAGTCCCAAAAATTTGCATGGTACTATGGAAATTAAGTATGAGAGAGTAGTGATCGGAAAGATGCACGGTGCTACGCAAAATTAGATATGAAAAATAGTCATCGGAAAGATACACAATGACCTAACTTTTGCTAACATAATCGTTGGCCAGATGGGCGACATATATGGGTAATAGCCGCTTGCCAGTAGCGGGAGCTCTTTAATTCTCTACCAAGATCGTAGAGGCTATGATACCATGTGAGGAATATATGAGAAGAATATTATTGAATTATCTACATTATTACATTGCGACCCTATTTATAGACACTACATTGGACTCATTTTCCAACTAAAACACTACAGTGCAATCCTTTTTTATGTAGGATTCTATATACTATTTCTATTCCTATTCCTATTCTAAGTAGTATTGTATATATAATTCTTGTTCCTATTCGTATTCTAACAGTTACAATTCATAAGCGGTACAGATCAATATTATGTTTTTTTTTGGAGAAAAAAACGGTAATGTATAAGGTGAATCCATTTCTACATCAGGTTCTTCCTAATCATCTTTTCCTTTTCAACACAAGTCAGTAATGACCTCTGTATTTTCTTTTGCTCTAGTAAAAGAAATAATATTTCAAGTGAGAACGTCCTATCTCATTTTTTCGGCTATATGAGTGGGTGGTTGTTAAGAGTAAGATGCTGAGAACTATTACATATGTGTCCATTATCCTGCAAATGATATCTGTCCGTGCTCATTTCCCTAATTGCTTCCTTAAATTATTTTTTACAGGTTCTTATCTTGGACTGACTGGAAGTAGGATATCAACACCTGCTGATGCACTGTATTTTGGTTTGGGAAGTCACTATGTCCCTTCTGCAAATTTGGGTACACTGAGAGACACTTTCTTGGCAGCTACATTGTATGTCAGCATTTTCCTCTATTACAATATGAACCTCAAGATGTAACATGTGCAGATCCTTGGCCTTTAGTCTTTTCTTTCGTATTATTTATGCCGCTGGAATTTGATGATGATTTTGCATTAAAGTGTTGCAAGTATGTTAAAATTTTTCTATCATGATGAGGGATAGCCCAATGGAAGTGGCTTTCAAACCCCAATTGTGCGGTTAATGGTTTGAGCTACCAAGGGAGTAATAGGAAAAACCATTGTTGTTGGGTATGACTTCTTTTTTTTTTTTTTTTTGGGGGGGGGGGGGGGGGGGGGGGGGAAGGGGGACGATTCCATATATTAAAAAATTATTGTCATTTCATTCATCTATGTTGTTTTTCACTCCATTGATCCTTCAAGATTTCAGAAATTGGGTAAAGTTCTCTGTCCCCTTGTCATTGGAAACTATTTTAATGTATTAGGTT